>NC_056746.1:633016318-633316318 GCF_019279795.1 Protopterus annectens
GGGTGCTCTCTGGAGCCTTGAACCAGGTCTCAGTTACTGCACAGATATCGATGTTCTCCATTTTTAGGAGTGCCTCGAGAGAGTGCATTTTGAGGTTTAGACTTCTAGCATCGAGAAGTTTTTGTTTATTAAATGTTTTATATACATATATATACATATATATATATATATATATATATATATATATATATATACACACACACACACACACACACACACACACACACACACACACACACACACACACACACAACACACATATATATATATATATATATATATATATATATATACATATATATATATATATATATATATATACATATATATACATATATATACATATATATATATATATATATATATATATATATATATATATATTTCACTTTTTCCTATAATTTTAGTCAGATAAGTCAGACATGGCAGTGTTTCTGCTTGTTCTAGGTCCTGACACCCCTTCACCTAGCATAAATAATTTGAAACCCACTCTAGGAAAGGTAGATGTCTAATTGCTAATCCTGTTAACTATGTATTTTGTATACAGGCTTGTGTATTCACAATAAAAAAGTAAAGTAGTGTGCTGAAGGACAAATTTTAGCTAATATAAGACAACATTGCAAGATCATTTCATAGTCAGCTGGGGAGTGTGAGGATTAATTCACAAATCTACCATACAACCACTTTTTTCAGTAATTCCATGGAAAATTACTGTCCATGGAATGTAATATTGCTTTGACTGTATCATCATGTGCCTCTTTTGTCTGTGTTAGGTGATCAAACATACTCTGCACTTAATTTAAATTCTGAATACTTTCTGTGAAGACGTGCTGTTTATAGCTCTTAAATGTATGAACATGTCATGCTCCTACAGTCAATTTTCTTTCTTTCTTTCATCTGCCTGCCTTATAGTACATTGGAGCAGCATACATGGCTGGTAGCAGTAAGTGGATTACAGCATTCAGATCTATGGAGCACTTAGATTAAAGAGAGTTTCTTTCTCATTTACTGCTTGTATGTGGAGTGCTGCAAAGAATTAGTATCTGACCTCTCTGTTCATAACCAAGCTTCATCCTGTGTGCTTTGCTTCACTCTGCTCTCAAGGTGAGTTTCTTGACACCACTTTGAACACACACACACTTGGGAACGAACGACTGGCATAGATTTACCCGCTATACCACCTTCACTCATACTATAAGGTGGATTCACTGCCACCAGCCAGCTACTTTAAGGCTCTTACCAGGGTGCCCAATTACTCTCAGTAAAGTTGTTACTTACATAAATGGTAATGTCTGGCCAAGCAGCAAGACTCTCAGGAGCATGAAGCTACAGTGTCATCAAATAAAATGCAATTACTCTCAAGGGTTCATATATTTTCTAAAAGAGCCAACATAATGAAAGGTATAGATATATTTAATAATAAATAAAATAGAAAACATGAAAATACTGAATATCTATTTACAATAAATACTAGATTTTCAATTTACAGAAAATATAAAAACAACACAGCTGGAAAGATTCAGACAGATGCAGAAAAGCAATATTTGACACATCTCACTGTATTTTCTAACTAACTGAAGAATTACTGTTCCCTAGTTAAGTTACTTACAAAATCAAGGCAAGATGAAGTGGATGTGTTTCTTTGTTGTCAGGTCCAAAATATAGTGCTGAGTGTCTTCTGTCACATCTCTTACTAGTATCTAAATATAATTCAGTGCTGGCTATAGAATTACATCACATCTAGTTTCCTGATTGTGTGGTTCCCACACTAACCCACTGACTAGAAGCTGAACCAGGATCTAGTACAGCTTTGCTAAGGCTTCTGGAGACAGTAAAACAATTCCAGTACTTTCATCCTTCTGCAGAGGCTAACCAGCCATTCTCTGGCACCCCAGGGTAGTAATTTGCTCACCACTAAGCACAATAAAATCAGGAACCCAGCCCAAACATTGCATCTGTGTTGCATTCAGGCCTGTGAGATAAAATCTTTATGGCCTAAACTAAGTCATTTAATTTCAAGCTATTTTACTTGAGGTAAGTTCGGCTGAGCTTAAACCCTTCCCTTACAGAAGATGCTGTAAGGGAAGGGTTTAAGCTCGGCTGAGCTTAAACCCTTCCCTTACAGCATCTTCTGTTAACATATAAACATTTCCTCAGTTATAACAGTGTAGTCTATTATAAATGTATATTTATTTTCTGTCCAGCAGGACCCACTGTTGATACATTTATAATACAAACAACTTTACAAACATCAAATTCTTTACAGAACTCCAGCTAGCTATGCTGGCATATGTTACACATGCACCTCCTTACTCTCTCTGGCATAGCTGGCACTACCTCACATCATCACAATGGATATCAGCTAATTTCATTTTGGACAGAAAATAAATTGCTATTTTGAATCTATTAGTATGTTTTAATTTGTGTTGTAGACATGAGCATAGAATCAGTACCAGGACTTCCCCTAGTGTCTGGGCCAGCAACTAACTTGATGGTTAATGAACTGATGTTGTGGTCTATTAAAAGGTCACTGCTTTTGTTAGTTAAACAGGGACTTTTGACAGAAAGACGGTCATCCTGACATGGTGATTTGAAGCTTATAATGACTTTTTGGGAAGCTAAACTATTAAGTAATTCAGTATCTTGCTGTGATTTTCTTTTTTTGTTTGTTTAGAATCCTCTTAATGCCCTTAATTTTGCTTTCCTGTCAGCCAAACTGTATGATTATTCTGTGGATTGAGCAAGCTCATTGCATGTTTGTTTTGATGCAACTTTCTTTACTATAATAATTTAAGTGTATAGTACTGGAGGAGGAATTAATGAGATTTGAGGCAAATTTCCACTGCTTTTGTCACAAGCTGTTTCCTTAGTTGCCTCACACTCAGTCAGTCAGATGTATTGTGTAGGTATTGTAAGTTAGTTGATTTGGGTCTTGGCAGGTCTGTATTGTCAGTGATGGATTCTACAGCAGGCTGTAGGAGCTTGTTGTTACAAGTATTATCACTTTTCCTTATTTTTTTCTTCACTTAATTCTCTTTTCTTTTTTTAAGTTTTACTGACCCTGACAAGTTAATTTTATCTGTGAGTAAGGGTTAGGTGATATTTTCTGTTTTATTATTGTGTTATTGTTGTTTAGTGCTTTGTGGCTTTGATAGTTGTGATTGAGGAATTACTTCCTGACTGTAACTCAGCTGATCATAAGGGAATATTTAAAGCAAAGATAAATATACAGTAATTTTCTAAGGTTTGATGGGACATCTCCAAATGAGCAATAGAAGTAGACAAATGATTCAGTAAAATACACATCAGACATGGGGGCTCAAACTGTCCCTTGAATGAAAATGAAAAGCATATGTTACGGTGTAATGCAGGTACAGCTCTAACAGCCATCATATACACTACACACCTGAAATCAGAGATGTAGCTGTCTCAGTCAGAGCCCTGTGCCGATACAACAAGCCAATGCTAAAAAACAGCAGTTCCCTTTAATAACCCTATCACTACATTCTAATGATCAGATTATTACAGTTACACACACCCCGACCCCCCCCCCCCAGCTAGCTCTTCCATTGAAGGCTTGCCAGTTTTGCCCTGCCTTAGCTATGCTTCTGCCTGAAATTATGACAGATTACTTACAGGAAAGAGACGATAATATGAACTTCAGAATACAGGGGGATTTAAAGTAGACTATAATAACAAGTACAACAGTAATGGAATGAAAACATGATAATGTAATGAAATTAAATACCCAACAAAATTTGTTATAAAACAGTAAGTAGTCATAACTACTGACTTTGGGAGGGGCAACATTTTGTACCGGAGTTTCATTAACAACATTCTCAGAGTATCTACGACCAGTGAAACAGTGACACCTGATTATTAAAATACACATTCCGATCAAGAAAAGAAACAACTGAAAAAATACAGTAATCGGTGTCTCAAGCAAAAATACAATCACCAGCAGAGACTATAGATGGGTGCAGACATCAGCCTATGAGGGAGCAGGCCATTGGTGTTAGCACTGCTCACAGAAGCAGATAACAAGCCTTTACCTCAGTCTACTGCACACTCAGCATTTAGCACCTCCTGGGTATGTGACTTAAACCAAAACCCCTCTGGTGGTAGACTAGATGCCAGTAGGGTTACCACCTGTCGCACTTTGCGAGGGGCAGTCCCTCTTTGGGCAGTTGTGTCCTGCAAAAAAATTGTAAAAATGGCAAATGTCCTGAGATTTTAGGGCAAAATTATTTCCTATATTTTATGTAATAGTTTTCTAAAACAGGTATTCTGTATCTGAAACACCTAAATGTTATAAGAAACAGAATAAACAACTAAAATGCTACAAGAATAAGCTTTTATTTAGGCAAAAAGGTGAAGTTCTGTCCTTTGTACTGACTGTGGGTATGTTTTGGCCTGCAAAATCTGACGTTTGTACCAAAAATGTCCCACTTTGAGCATTTGAAAAGGTGGCAACCCTAGATACCAGACATGCTGATGTTCTTCATTCTCACTGCTGCTGTAGCCAGTGGGAATTTTCCTGCCAGGTTCGTTGCAGCTGGCTAGCTTGCTAAAGCTCTAACTCCCCTCCTCTCATTCACTTTGGCTGCTGATAATGTGCACCCTTTTGGAGGAAAGTATACCACCAACTAGTGTGAAGTAAATCTTCAATATTTTCCTACCACCTTGTTAAATAAATTTGTTAGAGTCAGACTGTAAAAATCATTGAGTTATTCAAACACAATGTCAATTAATAACAAACAATAATGCAGGATAGCTAGGATATCTTAAAGCTCTAATGTACATTAGGAGGCAAAAAACCATACACAAAGTTTGTATAGAATTTTGACTGCTTTATTGACCAAGACACATTGGTTATATACATTTCATTATCAGTTTTGCCCACCTCACTGGTGTGGCTAGTGACAGGGTCTTTACATCATAGTTATTCATAAAAACTGCTGATTTTGTGTTTTTCAAAAAGTCCTTTTCCCATGAGAATGTTGCAGCCTTGCAGACAGCTGGTCAGTCACGATGACCTCCTGAGGATGTAGCCAATTCAAGGTTCTCTGATTAGTTCTAATACAATAGATGTATGTCTTCCTTAAAGTCTCTCTTTGTCTTTCTTGCTTCAGCTCGCACTATCAGAGATAGTGCACAAGGCTACTCTCCTGGTGGAGACAAGAAAGAGGACATACATGCAAACGGATTTATTATTTTCTAACTTTCAAAATAATCTTTACTTGAAAGACATGAGCCAGACTGCATCTGCAAGCTGCCAAGGTCAAATTTCTGATTACACTGCAGCTTGTGCTTCAAGCAATAATATGCAGGTTTATTTAGCAAGACAGAATTAAATGCATTACCTGACTTTTATGGATTTAAGTATATTTATTCCTAACTAAAGCACACATTTTCTATATATTTGATCACACAATTCATATATGTTTGAATGATTAAATGCACATCTTCC
This sequence comes from Protopterus annectens, assembly GCF_019279795.1. Classification (NCBI taxonomy): domain Eukaryota; kingdom Metazoa; phylum Chordata; order Ceratodontiformes; family Protopteridae; genus Protopterus; species Protopterus annectens. The sequence goes on from NC_056746.1 coordinate 633,021,789, forward strand.
TAAGCAGCACACATTGTAAATATATTTTTCTAGGTAGAATGTATGTAAATATACTTTCTAAGCAGTATGTAAATATATTTTCTAAGCAGCATGTAGATTTTTCTAACATTCTCCCTCCTTTAATGCATTTTATTCTGTTTAAAACATAAACAATATTATTTCATTCCTCAGCCTTTCCCTTTCAAGGGCTTTCAGCTAAGTAAGTCATTGGTTTTATATTTCAGAAAAGCATCATTTGAAATTAATCTTTTAATTTCAACACTTTGGTAAAGAGTTTCAGTAGCAAATATATCAACAAAATTTTATTAATCTTTTCATGCAGGGAATTTCACAGTAAACACATGTTCCTATTAGGAGTATACCCACACAAATAGCAATTAAATGTTTAATAGGATGGAACCCCACCCCCCCAAACAGATTCTGGAAAAAGTCCGTCAGTGGGTTTGGGCCTGGTTTAGTCATTGCTGATACTTGCTGAATTACCTCTAGGTGGTCATTGATTTCATGTTGGTTGTCTGGAATGTACGCACAGCATTCTTCTTCGTGTACCACCTCTTGCCGCTAGGGTGAAGTAAAGAGCCATTCGATTTTGTAGCACAACAGTTTTATTGCATTCAGTTCATTAGTCACCAATTCTAGGGTGGAAAAAGTTGCATTGTTCATGACTTTTGACAGCTTTCTCAGCTCCCCGATCGATTTGACTGCTCCATAGGCTGGTGGCATTCCTGCCCTGGATATAACACTGTTGCCCAGGTTCATATGAGTCAATTTACTTTTGTCTTTCACTAAATTATGGCCTTTTAACCAGCTTCGATTTTACCAACTGGATTCACAGGGTTTTTCTCACTGGACCTTCAGATTCTCGAGCTGTTTCCCTTACGTTTCATATTTTACCCAAAGGTAATTCTGCAGTATGTCTTATTGCTGAAACCAGATAACCCAAAACAACTGCGGACCAATTCTCAGGTAACCAATTATATGCCTTTTTCCCACAAATAAAATCATTACTTTGGTACTGATACGTGTTATCCCTGCATGAAACATTTTCCTATTCCTAATAGACAATTGCTTAGTTAAGACTAGATTGTCACATACTGCATTTAATGTAGTTTTCATTGAACTCAGATATGAATCATGCTTTGTATTACAAACAGTACCCCACTTTTGACTTTAATGTAACATTTATAAGACATTGTTATATTACCATTACTCCAGCCCACCTGGAGGGTATTACTCATACAATTTCTTTTGTGTGAACAGGTAAAAATAAAGCAATTTTGTCCTGTGATCTCACAGTGCCTGTGTCAAATAACAGGTTTTCCCAAGTTTCATTTATTCCCAAGGGACAGCAGACATTAAAGTCCTCCATATGCTGTGGGTATTGCAGTACAGACCCAGCAATTTGAAACGTTCATAGTCTCTACATAAACTCGTTTCATAGCCAGGTATGTGTTAAAGTTTGGGTGCCAGTCTGTAGCCAGTCCTTCATCACGTTTTATTAATTTCACTTCTGTAGTTATATGCAAGAAAAACCATAACAACAAAAAGGTTACTACAAACATAGTTATTAAGTGTATGATCAGTAGGCCAGTGAACCAGTGTCTCTGGGGTTGTTTCACATTTTATTCATTCTGCCTCTGGCCATTCTGATCCTGTGGTATGTCCAAACTAAATTTCTTAACAGGTTTGCAATGGGTTAAATGAACCCAAGATGATCTCTCAGCAATTTTTACTGCAGTGGGTGTTGCCAACAGTGCCTGGTACGGACCTTCCCACCTTGGACTCGCCCAGTTCTTTCTCTTTATGACTTTCAGCCAAATCCAGGACCCGGGTCAGCACGGCTTCTGGTTTTGTTTCTTGTTTATCTGAAAAGAGTTCAACTGCAAAACAGTCTTATTTATAACAGTTTCTTTATTTAATTAGCTAGTGAACTGTCAGCCTCCAGCCCTGCAGGCATGAGAGCTTTACTGAGGCACATAATATGCCTTTCCAAATACTACTTTAAAGGAGATCAAATCCTTTACATTTGTTACTGTTTTCATGCTCAGCAATGCTAGAGGTAAACAGCAAATCCAATTCTTCTGAGTCTTACTCATCAACTTTCTTAACTTGTTTTTTAAAATCCCATTGTACCTCTCCACCAGTCCTGCTGACTGTGGGTGGTAAGCACAGTGATTCCTTAAGGAAAAGCTTCTACCCATTTTGAAAACATATCTATGATCACTAAACAGTATTTTTCCCTTCACATTTATTCAACTCTATGAAGTCCATACAAATAGTATGGAATGGATATGGTGGTGTAGGGAAACTCCCTTGCTTGTTTTTAAATGCTCCTTGTGCATGGTGCTTTGTTACAAGTATGACAAGCTGCACAAAATTTTATTGTATAATTTATGTATCCATATGTTTGGAATATTTTATTTACTAACTGTACCATCCCCCCTGTTGAGACATGGCTCTGCCCATGGCTCAACAAAGCTGCATTTTTAAATAAATTAGACGGTAATATTAAATTGCACCTTGTTTTACCCAGTTTTGTTTTTTTTTTTGCTGTTGTAGTAAGCATTTGCATTGTTTTTAACATGTCTAAATGTAAAATCTCAAAGGGCTGTAATTTTCATTAAAAATAAAGTTCCTGAGTCTGAGGCTGCTTGCTTTGCAGCTGCATTAGCTCGTGCATTACCTTTGAAATCTTATCCTGTTGTTTTGTATGAGCTACACATTTACAAATAGCTACTTTAGTAGGCAACTGAATAGATTCTAATAGCTCCAAAATAAATTGCATGATTAATAGGGTTTTCACTGGATGTAATCATCCCTCTATTTTCTTTATTATTGTGCAAACACATGCACTGTAGAAAAAGCATACTGATTATCAGTATATATGTTTACTTTTTTGCCTTTTACTAAAATACATGCTTCTGTCAAGATTACCAGTTCTGCTGCTTGAGCATACAAGTTGTGTGGCAAAGTTTGTGCTTCTAAATTTTTAGTGTCTGTAACTACTGCATACCCCACCAGATTTTTTCCTGTAGGACCCCTTCTGCATGAGCCATTCACGTAATATGTCACCTCAGCATTGTCCAAGGGCATATTTGTAAGATCTTGTCTAGGTAAAGCTAACTGTTTATATGAGGTTGACTCAGCAGTATGGTCATACATGAAAGATGTCTAGCAGGAGAAAGGTATGCAACTTTTTCTTGTGGCAGAATTATTGCAACTGCATGAGGCATTCTCAATGTGAGAGGGTGGAATAACACCATTGAGGCTGAAGCCTGTACTGCCATTGCTGCTGCAACTACTGCTTGTACACAGTGAGGCAAAGATTGTACCACTGGGTCTAACTGTAATGAATAGTAAGCTATGGGGCATTGCTTATCCCCATGTTGCTGCTTTAATACTGATGTCATGTACCATTGCTTACAATCTATGGTCTAAAAAAACGTTTGTGATAACTTGGAAGTCTTAAAACTAATGAAGAAGCTATTAACTGCTTCAACCTGCAGAAAGCCATTTCTGCTTTTGTTTTCATTGTAAAATAATTTGGTACCCAGTTCCAACAAAAATTAGTTGTACCTAGGAAAGACATTATTTCTTTTTTAGTTGTTGGTTTGGGTGCTTGTAAAATTGCTGTTTTTTTTTTTTCCTTTCTCTTTCCCACTATTTAGTATTTTACCTTTACTGAATATCACATATTCCAGGTATCTAACCTGTGTTTTTTTCCCAAAGTTTGTAACTTACTCTTGTTTACTTTGTGTCCTTGTATTACTAAAAATTTTAACAATGCTACTGTATTCACCCTGCACTGCTGCTGGGTGCTGCTAGCAAGATGTCATTTACATAAAGTAGTACTTGGCTGCCCCCTGGTGGAGAAAACCCTGCCAGGTTGCTAGCCATCTCTTGTGCGAATATCGTTGGACTTTTACTATATCCCTGTGGTAGTCGGGTGTACGTATACCTTTTGCCCTGAAATGTAAATGCAAACCAATGCTGGCTGTCAGGGTGGATAGGTATTGAGAAAAATGCATTGCTAATATCTACCACAGTGAAATATTTCTGTTGCGGCTTCAAATCATTTAATAAGGTATGTGGGTCTGGCACCGTAGGTGCTCTTGGTATTACTGCATTATTCACAGCTTATAAATCTTGTACCATCTGCCATTCCCCGTTTGCTTTTCTTAACAGGAAATAGGGTGTATCACATGGTGAATCAGGAGATTCTACCAGTACTCCTTTTGAGTAATGCTGCTTATTATAGGCTTAATTTCTACTTTTGCATTCTTTCCCAAAATGTATTGTTTTTTCTGTGGTCTAAAAGCTGACTTTGGGGTAATTGTAACTGGTCCTGCTGCTTGAATAAGCCCTACATTTGACTTGCCTGTTGACCACAGAGTTGTTGGAATTTTACACAAGGCCTTTTCTTTTCTTTTAATAAAATGCTAATCAGCTGTCCTTACTAGATTGCAAGTGTACAGCTGTATGTGTCTGTGTCAACCAATTCAGTTTTGTTTTCATATCCCTTGTCCTGACATTTTTAAATCAGTCTGTTTTCCCATTTTGTTACCTTTTTTCTAAGTCTGCCCATTTAAAACTTTTGTTTTTGTCAAGCTGACATGTGGCAGTCTATTGGACTTATACAATCTCATGAACTCCTGAGGTAATGAACAGCTTACTACACTGTTTCCCTCAGTATCCCAGCATAAAGTTTGTAATATTAATTTGTCAGCAGGATTTTTACTTATATTTTTTATTAGGTCCTGGTGTGCTACAGTAGTATGGAGTACAATGTAACCAGTGCTGCTGATCAGTGTCAAGGGAGGGTACCTTACTGATGGCTACGTTTATCAGTTCTTTGGTTACTGCCCTGGACCAATCATAACTAGGTCCTGGCTGTACCAATAATAGGCTTCACCCTCTGATCACACCACAAGAGCATTCATTCGTCTTTGTGCTTCCATACCCTGTATGGTAGGAACTACTGCTATGCCAAATATCTGCACAAGGTCTTTTCCCAGTAAGTTTACTGGATATTTTTGCAGAAACTACAATTTTACTTTTCTGAGTCATACCTGAAACAGGGTCAGTTATTGCTATATTATGGGAAAGTGGTTCCCTGTATAGCTGTCTATTTGCTGCTTTTACTAATATATAATTAGGTGATTTAGAATGTTTTGGTAACTTGGAGGGGTGTATCAAAGTCCGTGACGCTCCTGAGTCACACAGGAATTTGACCTTTCTTCCCTCCACCAGAAGTGTTACTTCTGGTTTTGTATTTGCTAGGTAGAGCTCCAGGCTCAACAATGCTAAATCTAAAATTTTATTTTCATTTTTATCCTTTACATCTGTTTGTACTTCCTCTATTCCCTCTACTACATTCACATTTTCTTTTTGTTTATTAACCTTTCCTGATGATTTTTGGTTATTATCACTATTATATAGTCAGTCCACATCTCCTTTATCTTCTGTTATTGCTTTCTTATTTTGTTTATAGTCCCTAGCTACATCCCCTTTTCACCTGACTGTAATACAAATACTTCAGATCCGTCTTCAACACTGAAGACTTGTGCCCCGTTTTTTTCTTTTTACTATTAAAGTGTCTTTCAGTACGTCTAGCATACTCAAGTAAGGCTTGCAGCCTGCTTGTTCAGTGATTTATCATATGCCTTGTAATAAAACTACTAACAGAGGCAATGCAACCTTTTAAAAATGTATATATATATATATATTTTTTAATTGTTATTTTAAGCATTTTAATAATCTAGCATAATATCCATCTACTGTCTCATTTCCCTGCTGTATGCATTAATTAATGCAAGTCCAGTCTGCTCTAAGTTTTCATTTTCAGAGATTCTGTCTGTTAGACCTTTTACTCTGTTGTCTAAAAATGTTTCAGAATTTTTTAAGCTTCTGTTTTTCTTTTGCCTGACGCCCTGCATCAGATTAAAACTTGTTTAAGGAGTTTAACTAGTGAAAGTTTATCTAGTTTACTATCAAATTTATAGTTGTTAACACATTTTGCAAAATATCTCACATTATCTGCTCTCTGTAATTGCATATATTTTGCATCTTCTGTTAGGGCGGGTCACGTGACCCTTTAGTGCATTCGTTTCCCATGTCTTTGAAAGAAAAAAGAAGAGAGAGAGAGAGAGAGAGAGAGAAAAACAACAACAGAACTGTTACGTAACCCTTTCTCTTGTACCACGTGGTATCTCTATTCCCCGTATTCACAGTAGTGTCTAGAATGACTGTTTACTTTGTTTTGCTTTATTTCCTGATCTATGACTCAAGATACAATACTTCGACTACCTCTCTCCCTGCTATCACAAACCTTAGCAATAGCACAGTGTAACCTGGTCCCTGATCTAAAACAAAAACAAAGAGAGGAATTCTGCTTACCCGAGCCTCCTGCTTATGTTTGATAGGCGTTTTAGGACCCAGTTTTCCGCTTTTCGGCCACAGATCAGATAAGTGGACAGCCTCTTTAGGCACGACAATTCAGTCGGAGGTCTTTCCTTCTTCTGTGCAGACTTCAATACCACCTATATATTCTGACCTGTAGCTTACCAAGGGAATTCCGGCACGATTAGGACCAAGATGTTAAATAAATTTGTTAGAGTCAGACTGTAAAATCATTGAGTTATTCAAACACAATGTCAATTAATAACAAACAATAATGCAGGATAGCTAGGATATCTTAAAGCTCTAATGTACATTAGGAGGCAAAAAACCATACACAAAGTTTGTATAGAATTTTGACTGCTTTATTGACCAAGACACATTGGTTATATACATTTCATTATCAGTTTTGCCCACCTCACTGGTGTGGCTAGTGACAGGGTCTTTACATCATAGTTATTCATAAAACTGCTGATTTTGTGTTTTCAAAAGTCCTTTTTCCCATGAGAATGTTGCAGCCTTGCAGACAGCTGGTCAGTCACGATGACCTCCTGAGGATGTAGCCAATTCAAGGTTCTCTGATTAGTTCTAATACAATAGATGTATGTCTTCCTTAAAGTCTCTCTTTGTCTTTCTTGCTTCCAGCTGCGCACTATCAGAGATAGTGCGCACAAGGCTACTCCTGGTGGAGACAAGAAAGAGGACATACATGCAAACGGATTTATTATTTTCTAACTTTTCAAAATAATCTTTACTTGAAAGACATGAGCCAGACTGCATCTGCAAGCTGCCAAGGTCAAATTTCTGATTACACTGCAGCTTGTGCTTCAAGCAATAATATGCAGGTTTATTTAGCAAGACAGAATTAAATGCATTACCTGACTTTTATGGATTTAAGTATATTTATTCCTAACTAAAGCACACATTTTTCTATATATTTGATCACACAATTCATATATGTTTGAATGATTAAATGCACATCTTCCTAAGCAGCACACATTGTAAATATATTTTTCTAGGTAGAATGTATGTAAATATACTTTCTAAGCAGTATGTAAATATATTTTCTAAGCAGCATGTAGATTTTTCTAACACACCTCAAGGAAAATCATCTTAACAGCTGTTGGTCAAAAGCTTCCTTCCTAACAGGCAGGATCCCTATTGGGTACCCCTTTCTCTCAAAAATACTTTTGTTGAATAGTTATGGTATAATTTCTAATGTGCCTATTTATGTGTGTATAAATACATACACACACATACACACACACACACACACACATATATATAAATATATATATATATATTATATATATATATATATATATATATATATATATATATATATATATATATATATATATATATATATATATTTCTGTATTTCACCTTAAGAATACCGGCTTCTGTAAACGTTTATATGTCCTTCTGTTTACTTGGGAGATTTTTCAGTTTTGTGTGGAAAACTAGAAAAATTCCATTTGAGATATCCTGATAGCATGGAGAACATATGCTCTGTCATTCTCCTGGTTGAGAATGTTCCTCTATGCGTTTCCACCCTTTCCAATGATTTCCAAAGTTGTTCTAAACATTCAGAAAGATTTACTAAAAATCATTATGGTGACTGTTTTTGCCCTGGTTCTCCCGTCTTATGGAATTGTCCAAAGACAATTACCACAAGCTTCCTCACAGATTGGATCTATTCACGCAGCAGAAGTGGAGTTTGGCCAGGGTTCCCAGATTTCTAAATGGCTAGGTAGGGACCAAAAAAAAATTAAAGGTCTTTCACGCTAAGTAAAGACCAAAAAAAAGGTCTGGTCTTTCATGCAGAACTGCCTGCTGTTCAGCATTAAACCAAAGTGTCTCTACTTTGTGATTTATGATTGGCCCGTATGCCAGTATATGAGCCAATCAAAAATGACACAGCAGAGCCTCTTATGTTCAATGCAGAACAGCCGTCTGTTTCGCATTGAACAGAAGTGACTTCATTTTGGAATTTATGATTGGCCCATATACTGGTATACGTGCGAATCAAAAATCACAAAGCAGAGGCTGTTTTGCCAGGATTTGAACAGGAAGTACAGGACTCGGAAATGGGCTGCTGATCTCGGGACAGTCTTGCTCAAATAGAGATTTCTGGCAGCCCTGAGTTTGATACACCCTGCCATCATTTGATTACAACTGATGGACTAGATGTTTCAGTTTTAATACCTTTTAGGCAACTTTTTCTTGAAGACATGCAGCAGGAACTAAAGGAGGCAAAGAACTTGCTACTAGAAAGTCTTATGTTGGCAAACAGATAATATTTTCTCGTTGTGCCTTGCAACCCACAGGGGTCCTGAAAGGGAAGTAGTACATCTGGTTCTGAAATATTTGTGTGAGCTACTTAAAGATGGCTTGTTGTATGTTTCCCTGAACGTGCATCTTACAGCCATATTAGCTTGTCTGCCTGTGGATCACTCTCTTTCTTCTATATTTGTGGTCAAACAGTTTCTGAAAGGAGTGTTGTACAAGAGACCCACTCACAAGCAAATTCTTCCTCCTTGGGGGTCTTAATTTAGTTCTAGAAAAGCTAACCTTTACTCCCCTTGAACCAGTCTCTCAGGCTGACTTGCAGTTCATTACTTGGACAACTGTTTTATTTTTTGATCTGATATCTGCAAGGTGAGTTTCTGCATTGCAGGCTGTCATGGGGAGTGAACCCTATTTGGTTTTCCAGAGGGATAGGGTCACTTTGCGCACTAATCCTTCTTTCATGCAAAAGTTGCTTCTGAGATTACCTTGAATCAAGCTGTCAATCTCCCAGTTTTCTTCCCACAGTCAAAAACCAAGGGAGAACAGATTCTACATACAGTGGATTCCTTCTCTAGCTCCAGGACAGGATTTACTAGGGCCATTCTCAAAGGGGTCCTGGATCTTTATCTTTCTTCCTCCCAGGTAGGGTAAGCTTTGGGAATCTACCCATAGGCTACTGCGTCAGTGGGAATGAAGAACACAGTACAGCTGTGTAAGTCCTCCTTAGCCATAACAAGTAGATATTTGAATTGCTTCACTGCTGTAACAGTAGCCGCACCCACCCATGACTCCACTTTGTAGATAGCTGAGGTGGGACATAAACTCCTTTCCTGCAATTGTTATTGTTGTTTTTAAGGTAATTATTGATTAATGTTTTTTGGCTCAGGATAAATCTTCCTTCCTTTCTTGGTGCAGTAAAATCCTGAAGTTACCTCACTCTGGTTGCAGATATACTTCCCTCCAAAAAGATTGCAGCCTATCAGCAGACAGAGTGAGTGAGTATGAGGGGTGTCATAGATTTGGCAACCTGGCTGGGTGCTGTGGCAGGGCACTACCCATAGGCTACTGCAGCAGTGAAGAAATTTGAACATCTACAGTAATGGGTAAGTAAGACTTACATAACTGTACTTTGCTTGACCCAAGGGAACAAGTGAGTTTCAGTGACTCAGTTACTGTAAGCATGGAGAAGGGAAAATGTAACAAAAATAAAAACTTATTGGAAAACAAAGTATGTACCCTTTCTTTTTTGTCATGCCAGAATTATATCTTACTAGAGTTTCTGTTCAGAGATTCTACTGAAAACCTCACATTCACTAATGGGGCAATATTTGTTGACTAGGTCTATTACAATACTGTTTGGATTTTTACAACAGATGACAACAATCTGAGACACTAAAATGCAGGTTAGCTTCAACAGTCCAGGTATCTGCCATTAATATTTTGAGTAAATGAGTTATTTAATAAGACAGAAGGACATCAGTTTTGTAATTATCAGTACACGTAGCAATACTACTCTTCAGATGCTTGTAAAGTATAGATGCAAGTGTATCAAATGAAAGAGGAACAAATATAAATCCCTGTGAATTTCATATGGAACAGCTTTACTGGAAAAAGTTTATCCACACAAAATGTCATAATTCAGAAAGATTTACGTGAGGTGTACACAGGATGTACTCCTTGCAGTTCCTATTTCTAATCCAGAGATTGCCCTACTGATGTGCTTCGTATGCAGCACAGAGGTGGGCCATTTCTGTGGCTGTGCTTATTAGTCATGTACTCTCCCCTAGAATTGGCATTTTCTTAGTGTAAGTAATATAACTACTTGTGTTAATGAACATGGTGAAAAGATAGAGATCATGGAAGAAGGGGTAAGTGTTGGGGAGTTTACTGGATAGGTAGTGTTGGAGTATATGTGCTTGTGTGCATGTGTATGGATGTGTCTCTGTATGCGTGTGTGTCTGCTTCGAAGGTTTCACTAGGAGGGATTAGTTAAGAGTGGGGGTAGGTCTGTGTTTGCTTGCCCATGTGTGTGTGTGTGTGTGTGTGTGTGTGTGTGTGTGTGTGTGTGTGTGTGTGTGTGTGTGTGTGTGCGTGTAGGTATGTATGCAAAAATATGTGAAAGTGCATGTGGGACTGTCATACCTCCACACCCCTGTGGACTGAAAAACAAATACTACAAAATTTGTGGGGGGGGAGCACTGGACACAAGGGATAACTCTTTTTTTACAGCATTCTCAAAGGCAGAAAACAAAATGTTCAGCACTAGACAACAGCAGGGATACCTCTAAAAGACACTCATAAAGAAGTGAAAAGAACAAGGGTATGCAGCAAGAAAGATGTGCGAGGGGGGAAACACTAGACACAAAGGATACTATAAATAGTGTGTCCTAAAGGCACTAAAAGATTAAATTCCTGTTATCTCTTACCTCACATAAAATATATCAGTCCTCTGCACCACCAATGGTATCAAAATATTGGCTAATTATTTAAAAAAAGTAAAGTAACGGGAGAAGAGGTTTGAAACCCTGGAACCTCGACATAGGAAGCAGCAGCATTAACCCCCTACGTTAATTTATTATTTAATTTATTATTTAGTTAACCCACTATGTTAATTTATTATTTAGTGAAGCAGTTTGTTTTTATATTTAAGAAGTATGAAACTCTAATCTCTGGCATGATTCAATGACTGCAACAGTTTGTAAGTTATAAGGGACAGGGCATATGTAAGAAACAACAGCAGAAGCATCCTGTTAAATCAGGAACAGACATCTGAGCGAGATGGGTGTATGGGGTTTCATGACAAAGCCGTTTCGGAACACTGGTTGACATCAGGGATAATATTTAAATTATTACTTGCACTCACTCTAGTTAATAGAGCAACAGGTCTATCATTCCAGTATACTTTATGAACAATAAGAAGAATGCAACTCTAATGTCTGGGGGTTATTGACTGACTGTAAGGATCAGTGTTTTATGACGACAGGGACAAAAGCATAAGAAGTGACATCAGGGACCTCTGTCAACTCATGGACAGGTAAGGGGTGTAGTTCTGTGTCTCTGTGCGAGTGTTTACGTTTGTGCGTGTGTGTGCATTTGAATGTGTTTATTGGTGTGTGGGACAGTGGATGAGGGGGTGTGCCTGTGCCAATACAATGCACCACAGGAAAGTGCTGATTTGCACATGCTGTAGATAAGAGCAATTCAGAGACGTGCAACTTAGCTAAAAATGCGGTCTATCCTCATTGTGGTTAACATGTCTTCAAATTATAAATTAACACCTCATGTAAAAAGTCCCTTTTTGCCGCAGCTCTTGCTTCCAGTAGTGGGGTTCTTTCTGGATCCCTGGGCTTGTCTGGTCTCTTTATGTTACTAATCACATAAGGATGTATGTATTAGTTATTTAAGGTACAAATTATACACCTGTGTGACAGAGTATCAAATGTCAAGATAGACAATGTCTGGCAAGATGAAACTATACATTTTCTGAGCTTAATTTTTAAATAAAATAATCCAAGCTGGTGAGAGAAGGATGCCATCTCAGAAATCCAAGTTGTTAATATAAAGATGACAAAATCCTTTGTACTATACTAATTATAACATGTTTTTTAGTGGAATAACGTCAGACTAAAAGGATCGTTACTTTGCTTTTTTAAAGACTGGAATAATTTTATCTTAATGTACTAATTAGTGCTAATGTTTTGAAGTTATTGTTCAATGTAATACTAAGCAAACAGGCATTTATAAAATCTGTCATGACCACAACACCAACCACCACAGAAACGTTATTACATTACTACTGGATCCAAAGTAACAAAAAAATCATAGTTTATATAAAATTTTCTTTAATCACCAACCATTCTAGCACCTCGGTACAAACACCTTTACAGAACATAACATCTTAGAAAAAAACACTCCTTAAATACAAAAACCCATTCTCAATTAAATGTTAATTGAACTATTAAACAATTAAAACATCTTCCTCTTAAAGTAAACACCTCCAATTCACTTCATTATTAAGCCCCATAGGAGCCAATGTATTATATTTCAGTATATAAATTGATTCCTTATACAAAAGTTTATTTTTTAACACCAAATCATTGTCATATTTCACACTGACTTGTTCTAAAACTGCACCTTGTAACAATAAATGATTACTTGCATGTATTTTTTTAAAATGTGCAGATATAACTTTTTCTTCTCTTTTATTCTAAATGTCCCTTATGTGTTCTAAAAATTGAACCTGAAACATTCTTTTTGTTTCCCCAATATAATACAAATTGCATGGACATCTAAGTACATAAATTACACCTGTGCGTTAGGCCCGGCAAGCCAGCACATAAAACTCTACTGCCAATCATTAGTGGACCGGAGTTCCGCTGTGGCGACCCCTAACCGGGAAAAGCCGAAAAACACAAACAAACTGTTGCAAGAAAACACATCTTTATATATGTATTTAGCCTCATTAATACCTCCAAAATTTGTAAGAATCTGTGCACACACTGAATGTTTTACACATGGATGGGTTCCAGGACAGTTCAGAAGAACTCACTCCATTTCATTTGTTTCTTCTGATGGTGGTAGTTTAAATGAAACATATACCAGCAATGAGGAGGAATATCCCCCTTTACCCAGACCGCAGAGGGGGGAAGAACATCGGCAGCACTTTCGTGGAAACGATGAGCAACAACAGGGCAGAAGAGGAATCAGAGTTACCAGAACGGGCCAAATAGAAAAGACTCAGGACATATTAACAACAAAAAGACTAAATGCTATTGATTTTTTATGTAATAATTTTTTATGTAATGATGTGAGTATGGCAGTGAACATCTCCAATTGTGAATTAACAAGGGAACAAATATGTGTACTTAATTTAGGACTAAAGTTTGTCCCAACTAATATTCCTAGATTTCATGTGTTACAGCAAGAGTTTTTTAGGTTAATATGTAAACTGCATTTAAAATTATTTTTTAATACAGATGATAATGAACTGTTTGAAAATATTGAACACAGTTCTTCGGATGACAGTTTTTATTCATGTTATGATGGTGAAAATATTGTATGTGACATCAATGAAAGTAATGCATACCATAAATTGAACATGGAAGACATTCCAATTGCTAATAAATTTATTCCACCTTTCCATAACAAAATTATTGCACACTTTTACTCCATGATTAAATTTGCTGAGGAAAATATTTGTAAATGTGTAAGAAGTAAGGGAGAGATAAGATATAATTTAACATATGCAGAGTGGAAAGCTCTACAAGATCTATATAATAAAAAAGAAATAATAACTAAACCTGCTGACAAGGGTAATAAAATTGTAATAATTAATATGTTATAATATCATAAGATGTGTTTAGATCATTTAAATGTTAAAGAAGTTTAGGAATTCAGTGAAAGTAGTAAATATGAAAAAGCCCAGACAGATTTCATGAATTTGTTAGAGAAAGGTGTACGTTTGGGTTATTTTGATAGGAAAGATGTAGAGAAAAAACTTATATGCAAAAATAATGAATTAGCAGTGTTTTTTGTCCACCAAAGATTCACAAAAATATAACTGAACCACCTGGGAGACCAATAATTTCAGCGTGCAGTTATTTTTTACATAATATTGGTATGCTGTTGCATCAGATTTTAATTACATAACAGTACCGCGGTGGTGGTGCTGCGGTAGCATTGTCGCCTCACAGTAAAACTCTGTCCGGTTCGAATCTCAGCTAGAGCGTCTTCTGCGTGGAGACATGCGTGAATGGGCGTACCTTCGTTTAAGGTTGTGCGTCAGGCCTGGCAAGCCGGTACTTAAAAATCAACTGCCAATTATTAGCGGACCGGACTTCCGCTGTGGCGACCCCTAACCGGGAAAAGCTGAAAGACACAAACATTAAAAATACCTTCATATATACAAGATAGTTTTGACTTTTTGAAGAAGATCTCCAAAGTTGTATGGAATAATGAAATGTACTAGTTAGTTTTGGATGTAAAAAGCCTATATACATCGATTAGACATGAAGATGGCATTTCTGCATTGTTTTTTATGTTGGGGAAAAGTCCTTTTTCTAACTTTGTGGTTGAGTTAGTAGACTTTTGTCTTAAAAACAATTTTTGTGTATACAATAATCAAATATATAGACAAAAACAAGGAACAGCCATGGGAGCTCCATTTGCTCCCATGTATGCCAATTTGTTTATGGCTTTCTTTGAGAACAGATTTTTGTACAAACAAATGTTTGTAAAACAACATGTCAAAACATATTTCAGGTACATAGATTATATGTTTTTTATATGTGAAGGGGGTAGAAATCAGGTTCAGGAATTTGTAAAAACATTGGAAAATAACCCCTTTGGGTTGTCATTTAGTGGATTACAGGAAGGAAATAAAGTGATTTTTTGGACTTGGTTTTGGAAGGACTAAGAAATGGGGCTATCTAAACCAAGGTTCATAGAAAATTTGAAGACAGCAATCAGATTTTATATGCTACAAGTTGTCACCCTCCATATCTGATCTCATCTCTTATAACGAGTTTTTAAGATTGTCAAGGTTGTGTAATAATGAAGGAATATTAAGAGAGGAGATAGAAAAATCAGCTAGGACGTTTTTAAGAAGGGGGTATGATGTAAATATTATAGAAGAACCACAAGGAAGAGTCCTTGGTAATAATAATAGAAATACTGGAAAAATATTAACATCAAATAATAGAATGATACAACATGGAATAAGATCTGATGAAAGAGAAAAAAATGTTTTTTGTAAGTATGTATAATGTTAAAAGTGATGAGTTAAACATTATTGGGAATTTCTAAGAAGGGATAAATTATTATCAAACATATTACCTAAAACCTTAATGTTTTCTTACACAAGGGGTAGATATTTACAAGATATGTTGGTACATGGAAAATATGTATTTCCATATATAAATATTAGTCAATTGAACTGGAGTCCTGGGATCCATCCATGTGGAAATATTCAGTGTGTGCACAGATTCTTACAAATTTTGGAGGTATTAATGAGGTTAAATACATATATAAAGATGTGTTTTCTTGCAACAGTAAAGGTGCAATTTATGTACTTAGATGTCCATGCAATTTGTATTATATTGGGGAAACAAAAAGAATGCTTCGAGTTCGATTGTTAGAACACATAAGGGACATTTAGAATAAAAGAGAAGAAAAAGTTATATCTGCACATTTTAAAGAAATACATGCAAGTAATCATTTAGTGTTACAAGGTGCAGTTTTAGAACAAATCAATGTGAAATATGACAATGATCTGGTGTTAAAAAATAAACTTTTGTATAAGGAATCAATGTATATACTGAAATATAATACATTGGCTCCAATGGGGCTTAATAATGAAGAGAATTGGAGATGTTTACTTTAAGAGGAAGATGTTTTAATAGTTTAATAGTTCAATTAACATTTAATTGAGAATGGGTTTTTGTATTTAAGGAGTGTTTTTTTTTACGATGTTATGTTCTGTAAAGGTGTTTGTACCGAGGTGCTAGAACGGTTGGTGATTAAAGAAAATTTTATATAAACTGTGATTTTTTCGTTACTTTGGATCCAGTAGTCGTATAATAATTTATAAAATCTGTGTTTGCAGTAATGCAAAAGGACTGCCGTTTGACAATGGACTTGACTTTAATAACTAGTATCGTTTATTCATCACTAACAGATGGAAAACATAAATTATTAATCGTACAAGATGTTGTAGCTGAAGATGTAGAGCAAATTCCAGCAAAATTGCTAACGTTCATCGATTGCACTTGTCTCATGGTACTCTCCATACAAAAGATCATAGGGGAATTCAGTAAAACCATGTAAGCATCATGCCACAAACATTTTTAGATTCAGTAAGAGTTGCTTAGTGACATGCAAGCATGTGCAAACAAGGAAACTTCTGTGCAATGCAAATTTCTGCTTAAGCAGGGGAATCTTATACAAATGAAGCAGGTGGAGCAATCCAACAAGACGAAAGTCATCCGTGTAGACTCTGCGTCTGTGTTCATAGTGTATGTGGAAATTTTACATGTACAGGAGTTTACATGGACAGAAGAGGATGTAAATGTCCACAAATATGGACATAACTCCCATGAAAATAGTAGATCACATACATACATGTGCAAAACATACATTGCGGATGTTTGTAAAAGGAAGGGATATGTAAAATTAATAATATATTTAATAATTTTCAGGTTTGCACTATGCACTACATTGTGCAAGCATGCTTAACAGAAAAAAAATTAAAATAACATCTATCACATAGTTTTCACAAATGCCCTGTAGGATCTTGCATCGGGTCCATACAATGGTGCATTTGTGCTGTTATCCTGCTTACATGGTTAAGAACTGTATAGTTTCCAAGCTGTCAGCACGAATATGTATGCAAATGAAGTTCCTTTGTTGAATCACTAAAAGGAGCAACTGGGTCCACATATCCACTTTTTGTAGGCTCATATATGGTTCTGATATTCCCATTGGATGTGGATGACATCATAGGGGTGTGTCATGTTACTTTTAGGATTTTGTAGTGCTCAGCGTACATGTTTCCATGGCACACCACATAGCTTAGCATGTTAAAGCAAACAGACTACCCACGTGACAGTGTTGATGCAGGCATCTGTCAATTAAAACTGGATATATTCAATTAATAATATTTACTTTTGTATAAGCTATACTGCGCGACACATGGACATTTTAACTGAGATAATGCTATGGGCTGCTACAGCTATCCTACATTTGTATGTGCTAGATGCTGAAGTCAGTGCTGCTGGTGTGCTGACAATAGGCCTAGGCAGAGAAGTAGAAGAGTGTTCAGGCCCTGGGTAACCTTCTAGGCGTTACATGAGCTGGAGCTTGTACAGTGCTATAGAGTGGACAGGGGCATATTACAAGGGTTTACTATGCTCTGCCCCCCTCAGCTCAGAGCCAGAGTTAAGAAAGTGGAACCCATTCCAGTGGAAACTAAGGTATGTGTAGCCCTTAGGACACTAGCTACAGATACTTTTCAAAGACCAACTGGGGACATGATGGGGATGTCACAGGCATCTGCATCCATGATACTCCAATTTCTGGATGTTATGCTCCCACATGCCAGTGAGCACATATCTTTTCCCCTTGACCCTGAGGTGAGGGCCAGCAATATACAATACTTCTACTATGTAGCGCACTACCCTGAAGTACTGAGTGCCATAGATTGCACTCATGTAAACATCAAGGCACCACCTGCTGAGCAGGGTAGAATCTACATTAATCGCAAGGGATACCACTCAGTCAACTGCCAAGTCATGTGCAATGGTCAGGAGATTATCATAAATGTGTGTGTTGGCAACCCTGGCAGTTATGATGACTCCCTTAGCTGGCACACATCACAGCTGTACAGGATGTTTGCTAGGGGGAACATCCCACAGGGGCATTTACTGGGGGATGCTTACTATGCCCTGTAACCGTGGATAATAATACCCATCAGAAATGCACACTCACCCATGGAAAAAAGCTATAATGAGGCACAAGCACAAGCTAGGAACATCACAGAGCATGTGTTTGGGCTTCTGAAGTCACGGTTCTGGTACCTCAGTATATCTGGTGGAGCCCTGTAGCTTACTCCAGCCACATGTGCACAGATATTCACAGTATGTGTTATGCTACACAGTCTGATCCTGCAGAAACAACTGCAGCAGGATCAGCAAAGGGAAGGGATACACAGGCCCCCCAGTGCCTAGGTCACCACAGACACAATTGTAGGAGGACTCAGAGGAGGAGCACCCTGCTGATGTCCCCTGTAGGCAGACTTAGGCATGCTCAATATGCCCTGGCTTCGGCTAAAGGACAATGCATAGCACATTCACTGGCAACCTAGGGACCTAGAGACTAACAACTTACTCCTACTCACATACAGATATTAAAATCGATGCCAGCCAAATCACACATCCTGTACCTATCCATGTATTGGCTGTGTACTGCTCTCATTTGATGGAGTCAGCCTTGAACTACAGTTGTGTCAACTGCAACACTTGCAAGGTAACTCTATAACCTACACAGTAGTATAGTGGATTGTTATGTTATGTCATTGCAGGTATGGACCGGGTACATTATGCAGGCAACTATACTGGGCTATTTGTACAGAAATTACATCCATGTGGGATTACAGACACTCATTCCACTAACATGTCACCATTTGTATTTGGTAGGCCTCATGCATGGAATATTCACGCAGTCCTACTGCAACAGATTACTGGTACTTTATTCAAGGGACATGTTAGAAAGTGAGGTTAAATGATAGTCAGACTAGTGTGTATCAAGGCACCGTTCCCCACCCGTCAAAACATCAGTGTCCCCTTGTAACTGCCATAACAATAAATCATCTATGCTGTATGAGCATTTCACATAGTTAGTATGCCACACAGCATCAGGACAGTAATGTACAATTTGAACTTACATATTATGTATTAGTTAACTGAGAATAGCAAAGTACATATTTATGCAGGTGATGGTATGATGAATGATTCCCTATCTGTCAACCAGCCTCTGTGGCTCAAAGAACTAAGGCAGGTAGCTCATGTGATGGTGTTCAGGGCTCTAATCCTAAGGTATCCAGATATTTGGCATGTTAAGGAGTAATAAGTGTTGTTTTACACACTGTGTGTGTGTGCTATACTAGTATTAACCTATTTTATACATATCAATTTCACATTTGCATCTGCGCTGCATATCCAAGACCTATTTAAAAAGTCTTAGGTAATACTGGATTAGTCAGTATTAGAATTGTAAAGGTTGAGACTTGAAACCAAACATTTTCATGCATATGTTGAAAATAGATCTAAGTTCCACCTGAAACATGATGTACTATGACAATATAATAACAACTATGAATGAAAAATTGTGCTGTGATGTGATTTATAGAGATTTGACAGGGCCATACACAAAACACTGATCAATAAATTAGAACAACTAGGTATTGATGCACTCTTGATAAGATGGATAGCTGCATGGCTTACATATAGGACATGGCAAGTATCATACAGCAATTGGACAAGTGCAATAATTGGTTACATTCAGGGTGTCCCACAGGGCTTTGTTCTAGCCCCACACTTGTTCAGATTTCTCTTTAGACCTATCCATTTAATTTGAGTTGTTCTACAGTCTGTATGCAGATAATTGAAATTGGGTAAACTGATTACATGTGTTACAGATGGAGCATGTCTCCTAAATAACTTGACTAAATTGACCATTTGGTCACAGGAGCATAATATGCTGATAAATACAACACAAATTAAGCATATGAGATTTGGAAGACATAAATAGAAAGGTGAATATTACATACAGCACACAGTGATTGAAACTGTAGATTTATTTATGGACCTGAGTATATAGGTAGATTCAGCTTTGAGTTTTTCTAATCCAGCTAGCTGTTGACTGGACAAAACAACAGATGAACAACTATATAAAAATACACACAATGGAGTAGCCCGCCAACTGCAAAAGGATTTAATAGCGTTCTGGTACCTCGGCTAGAATGCCTTCAGAGCGATGAATTTTCAACACTACCATGCAGTTAATACATACAAAATTTCCAATTACATAACAATCACCAATTAAAAGAACAATTAGCCCTTAAAAGAGCCACCAACATGGTCATACAAAAAACATACCCATAAATTCACACATTAACGTTCATTTCCAGGTTCAAGCCCATAGGTGCTAAAGTTTTATAATTCAAAATAAGCCTACTCTTTAATTTTAATAATTTTTATGCAAAATTACCCCCATTAAACATATAAGGTTATGGTTCCCTGTTGGATCATGTAGGGATATTTTTGGATAGTCATTTGAAAAAGTATTTATCTAAAATTCCCTCACATATTAAGGATACTAATGAGTTTTGTAAAATGATAAAAGACATTTAATGGGACCAGAATGCTATTAAATCCTTTTGCAGTTTGCTGACTACTCCTTTGTGTGTATTTTTTAATATAGCTGTGGACTGGAGTCAGTTTATGGAACATTAAGTCTCTGATATAAGCAATGTGCTGCCCATTTGCGCTGCTAAGCAAAACACAAACAAGCCAAAAATGCTGCTGCTCATGCCCATACACTTAGTTAAGCAGAGTGCAATTCTGTTGCTCCCCACGCAATTTTATTTAAAAAGTTTATATATATGTATATATATATATATATATATATATATATATATATATATATATATATATATATATATATATATATATATATATATATATATATATATATATATATATATATATATATATATATATGTATATATATATATATATATACACACACACACACACACACACACACACACACACACACACACACACGCACACACACACGTGTATATATTATTATATTTATATACATACGTATGTATATATGTGTGTGTATGTCTGTATTGCCCTGCATACCCAGATCATGGAGAGTAAAGCAGCACTACGACACTTATAATGTTAGATGAAGGAACAAAAGGAAGGGATCAACATTAGATAATTCACTTAAAAATATGTGGAAGTACAAAGAATAACGTGTTGCACTTGGAGGACTACTGGAATATCTGAAGTTCAGAGTTCTGGCAGTCTTCTCTCACGTCATGTGTAAATGATACCACATTTGACAGCAAACCACAATTTCATCTGAATCACACATAAGTATGAGTCAAACCTGTGTACTTGCTGCAAACATCTGGACAGTGTTGAGTCATACCATATCTCCCTATTACAGCTTGTGGAAACCATGAAAATGTACGGCATTGTATATGAATATGTACATATATTGTCAAGCCGTATGTTTGTACCTATGGCAACAACAACACCCAGATTCACTACAGCCCCCTATGACTGCTGGATTTCACCACACATACATCAGCAGCTGAACAATTTATGTAATGTATTATGTTGTGTGAACACTCATTGTTAGTACTGATTTACCTTTGCCACAGGCTTGCCCATCAAAATGCAAACAGACACATATGCCCAATATGGGAGCTGTTGTCACATACCTAGGATACAAAACAGTTTTCTGACTGTTAGGCTACTAGCTGCAGATGACAGTAGGAAGCAATGTGACTCTGCAGGCCCCCCAAGCTGTTCAGCACATGGCTTGTTTATGTTCTCTAGGATTACTTAACCTGCAGTCATTTACAAAGCAGACTTGAGTTGCAGTGTGTGTGTTACGTACTGTGATATGTAGTGTGCAACACTACCTAGGTAGGGGTTCTAATCTCACTCCAGCCCACTTGGTATGTATATGTGTGTATATGTGTGTATATGTGTGTATATATATATATATATATATATATATATATATATATATATATATATATATATATCCCCAAACAGGAAGTATAAATACCATGGCAGTTGATGAAGACCTCCAAACTTTCATCCTCTACAAGGCCTGCTGATGTCATCTACCGTAAGAGTACGTAAAGCCATGTTAATGTTAGACGTAAGTTGTGGCGCATACATTAAGTACTGTGATTTGTAGTGTGTAAACCTAGATAGGTAAAGGCTCTAATCTCACTCTGGCCCATTTGTTGTGTGTGTATATCTCCACAAAGAGCAAATGTGCATATCACACTGACTTCAAAACAGGCTTTGCTTTGCAGTTTTTGGCTCTTGCAGTTGATGCAGAACTCCAAACTCTCATCCTCCAGAAGGCCTACTGATGTTATCTACCATAAGAATACCTAAAGTCATACTAATGTCAGACTTAAGCTGTGGCATGTGCGATACGTACCGCTATCTGCAGTCTTTAAGGATAGATAAGTAGGGGTTCTATTCTCACTCCAGCCCATTATAGGGTATATATTTGCAACTTCCTAAAAACAAATATGAATCTCACACTGACTTACAAACAGACAGGGTTTTGGGCCTAGCAGGTGATGCAGGCCTCCAAACTCTTGCTCTTCACAAGGCCTGCTGATATCATCTACCATAAGACTACCTAAAGCCATGCTAATATCAGACTTAAGCTGTGGTGCATTCATTAAGTACTGTGATCTATAGTATGTAAGATTAAACTTGTGTGTATGCTGTGCAATGTTCTGTAGACATAAATAGGTTGCGGTATTATTCTCAATACAGCCATGTTTGTGTGTGTGGATGTCAATCAAAACATCTTACATCAGCCTATGGGATCATAGGCTCATTGGAATTTACTAAGCTAATGGCCCTAGTGGTCATGACTTTGGCAACAATCATTTGTTCAAGTAAGATCATCGTGTAGGATGTTGACATACTTTAGAGATTCTATGACCGCTTCCTGTTTGCAGGCATCAGCAAACCTTGTCAGCCACAAACATTTTCTTTGTGCTTGTACTTTAGAGAAATGGATTCCAAACAGTAGAAGACCCATGACTAAACCCTGTGGAACACCACTGGTTATATCTCTTCTGTTGGAGGTGGATTCTCCTATTTTGACTAAATAACCTATTACTGAGGCAGTGAATGATCCCTCTAATGATATAAGGAACGGTGCCTAGTTGGCTGAGTTTGTCAATGATGGCTGAGTGGGAGATAGTGTCAAATGCTTTGGCTAAGTCCAGGTAGGCTGTATGCACAGATTTTCCCTTATCCAGGTCCTTGGTGACTGTCAAAGATGAACACAAGGTTTAACAGGCATGATCTCCCTTTGACAAATCCAAACTGTGTAGGGCCATCTGTGTGGAGATTACCTTTGCTTTTGTTGATAAGGTCCATGATGATTTGCACAATGGCCTTGCAGATATGGGTAGTCAGGATAATAGGTATATGGCTTCTGGGGTCAGTGGGTGCACCACCTGTATGCAAGGGGATAATGGTGTCTGTTTTCCAGTCAGTTGTGACAAAGCCGGTGGTTACACTATGATTGCAAAGAGTTCCCAATGGTGTTAGTAGTCCATGTTGGAGCCCATGTAGACCCAGCCTGAGTTGTTATCAGGTCCCATAGATGCTGTGTTGTTGTCCTTAGAAAGGCCATTTTTGACCTACTCTTTGGTGATACAAAGTAGGGGACAGGTGGTAGGGATGTCATGGGGTACATGTGGTAGGGTCAGGTGAGTGGTAGCTTCACAGAACCTGTCAGCCAACAGGTTAGCTATGTTAACAGGCTCTGTATATATGGTATCATTAACTACATGTTTGGCACAGATGTGGGCCTTTCCTTTTGGATTACAGATCAAACTATAGAATGCCTTGTGGTTGTCCATTGTGGAGGCTATCTGGACCCATACTTCGTTTTGGAGGACTTCACAACAACTCTTATTTGCTAGTATAAGCTGAGAAGGGAGTTTTTCCAGTTTAGCGGGGCTCCCTCACTCCTACCCTTAAACAGCAATGTTTTCCTATTATTGTAAAGCCTGTTACTGACAGTTGTCCATCAGGCAGGTTTGCTTCACCATGAGAAGCTTGTTGTATTCATGTCAGGTACAGCTGAGTCAGTGCAGTCATACAGGTGCTTGTATAAAGCACTGGTGTAGAGCTTGGCATAGTTGTCAGTTACATCTGAGGGAGGAGATGCAGTGAAACTATTTGGACCATCCCAATAGGAGGTTATAATCTGGACTGGAGAATTTCTTTAGTGCATTTACTGGGGGGGGGGGGGTGTCAGGTGTGAAACCTACTTTGAATGAGGCCAATTTGTGGTCAGTGCTCACCATGGAGGACCTCCTAGTGAGGGTGCTACAGTTGTTGCCCATATTGGTAAGCACCCAATCCAGTATTTTAGCTCCCCTTGTGGGGGTGTCAATCAGCTGGTCCAGGACATGAAGTTGAGTAACCTTTGGTCAAGTGAGTTTTAGCATGAGTACTCTACCCAGTTGGTGAGTAGTATGTCACCCCAAACCATGGTGTCCAGATGTATGTTTATAGACTCATGTTGATCCAAATAAGCAGAATGGATGTCCTGATTCATGGAGGGACACATGTAGCTGGCAATGACTTGAATAGGTGCCCCACAAGCAGTCAATAGCACCTGAAGTGTATCCATGGAATCATACTGTGTAACCAATGTGGATGTGTATGTATCCTTAATGAATACTTATGCACCCCCACCATTAGTTTACATTCCTTTAGTTTGAGGTCTGTACGTGTGGAAGGAGGTGAAGCCTGGTATGGCTGTGGTGCTCTTCACAGCCTTGAACCAGGTGTCTGTGACTGCACAAAGGTCTGTGTGTTCCAAGGTGAGGATACCTTCCAGTGAGCGGAGTTGCCTGTTGACACTCCTAGCATTTAGCAGCATAACTTTGAGGTTGTTTGTACGTTGAGTGTTTACATTGGAAACTTTGTCTTTGAGACACCACCTAAAAAGGGCACTATGGAGTGGCAATAGCCTTGGCCAGTAGCTGAAATCTCAGGGGTGACAGATGAAGGCCATCTGTGGCAAAGCATTGAGATCTGTTGAGCATGTCATCCCAGGTTGACAGATAGTGGATCCCTTTAGATTGACACTAGATGTTAAGCCTATTATTGAAGTCAATCATCTTCTGTTTGTATTGAGGCATAATCCTAGGTGAAGGTAAAATGCAGCTGATGGCCAAGGGCATACCTGCCTGAGAAACATAGTGCGAGAGCTCAGTCATGTCTGTCACCACACAGTCTAGAGAGGTACGTCTCAAGTCTTACACACCAACAGGAACTATGATGTAGTCATAATAGTACCTGTTGTTGACAGACATGAATGTATGTGTGATATGCCGTATCCTGGCACCTCACAGAAAGCTGACCATGACCTTTCTCTTATCTAGCCTGGTGAGATGGACATTAAGTGTGACTCACAATGTAATCACCTATGACTAATATGTTTGAATTTGTATTTTTCAGTAAGGGTTTGACCAGTGAGACAGCGGTGCATTAGCTATTATGTGTGCTGTGTTCTTCACAGGTAGTATTATGTGTAGCGTACTTGTTTTTCTGTTTGTAAGGTGTCTGGTATTTAGGTATGTTTCTGGTATGGACCTCCACATATGTAGGTACATGTGATATGGGTTTGGGTGGAGTAGGACGTGTGGTGGGCATGATGGCACCCGGCTCATAGTCATATGTACTGACAGGTGTGTGAGAGTGCATGGATTCAAGGTTTTTAATCTAGATGCATTCACCACTTGCTGTGTTTGTGTGGAGTAAGAGTGGAAGTTGGGGAACACTGTTGACATCTATGCAGCAGTCAGAGATAATGCCATTAGCAATAGATTATTGCTTGCATATATATCACAACAGGCCATTGTTAGGCAGTTATCTGACAGATGCTTTCATTTTATTTATTTTTATTTTTTATTTGACATTTGTTAACTGGGTTAGTCTGGCTGAGCAGAAGCCCTTTTTCAGCAGAGACTCTAGGAGAAAAGCTCCATTATTACATTACTTAGACATTAATTAACAAAGATAGTAGTTTACAAAAGAAGAAATAATACAATAAAAACTAGCATTCTTAGTACATGGTGGGATTCAGTTTTTGCAAAAGAAAACATTATTCTGAAATGAATACAAAAAGTACAAGTATCTGAGAGATTTAAACACAAGGATTAAAGGCATGTAAAGATATTGTAGAAGACAAATAGAGACCTGATTTTCAGCATAATTGAGGAAAGTTGTAGTGAGAGATGAGAAGAATATAGAAATAGCACAAGGAAGTGTATTTTGTGAGGAGAAGGATACTAAGGTATATGGCTGGAGGGAGTATATAGTGGAAAAAAAGTAGGAGGAGTAGGGACTAAAAAGGAGTCAGGACAAAAAAGGAGAACAGGTAAGAAGCCAATGTGAGGACAAGTAGGGTATTATCTGAGAGGGCAACAGTCAATGTAAAAGAAGTATCGCTTATGTTGGGTCATGGCAGAGACATGTCCATGATCTGTGGTAATAGTCTTTAATTGCTATTTTAAAGGTGTTAGGGTCTGTGATACTTCTGACTTCTTGAAGTAGTTTGTTCCATGCATTTGTTATGGAATAACTATAGAGTAGTTTACCAATATTTTGTTAGGCATGTAGACTTGCAAGAGGTTCTGTTGAGAGCTGTGGAAAGAGCGATTGGAGGTATAGGGCTGGATGAGAGTGGAGAGAGAGGGACAGGAATATGGCTGATGTAGAATTGCATGGGCCACATGTAACTTGTTATTATCTTTATGATGTCATTCCAAGCTAAAACAGTACCTGACAGTGTGGGATAACATGGTAGATTGAGCACGCTGCTTTGTTAGGCTTGTGGCACTTGCATGACCCATAATCCTGTTATTAGGCAGGGTCGCAATAGCATACTTACAAATGTGACAATGTACAACTCCAGCAAAGTAAGGGTCATGCTGCTACACCCTCTGGGTTCACAGCCTCAAACACACTCTCTCTAGTCACTCTTTGCAGTGACGATGTGCATGTCCATGCATGCACAGAAAACTTGTCCAACTTTGCAGTCATTACATTAGCCTTGCAAGTCTATAATGTCTTCTGTCAAACAGCCAGACAGCAAATGTATGTTGTGTGAAATGATGTGGAAACACAGTTTATTGTTCTGAGAACATAAATGTACAGTAAGACATACTTAGGACATGTGGGAAGGACACAGACATTGTCCAAAGGTGGCCAGCCCTCTGCAGTAGGCCTCATATCCATATCACGTAGATCACCACCATTGCGCTCTTGAAGGCCAGGCTGCAAGAATTGCTGAAAAACTGTTACCTAACATGGATCACTGCCACTGTAGAGCTTGATATAGCAACTTTAGACATCTATGTCACCTGACACTGAACATCATATTGTGATGCAGCAGCTGTGCTCCTAATCACCATCAGGTCATTACCCTAGTCAAATGCTATGAGTCTCAGAACCCAAAGCATAATACATGCAAACACCAAATGATTGGTCTATTGTTAATTATTGCATCTACCTGGAAAAGGCTACAACAAGCATACAGAGCCTTGCATCATATGGGACAAGTGTGTGGGTCAACAAACAGGCTGTGGCCTGCTTCTTATCTTGAGCTTGGTGCTAACATTTTGCTTCTGGTGACAGACCAAGAATAGGAGCTTTGTATCTCACCAGAATGAGGCCATGTTGAGACCAGCAGTAGTAGTAGCCAGGCAGCAGCAGTTCAGGTGACTCACCTCTTTTCAGCATTCTTCACAAGGTAATTGTTTGTTTTCAGTATGCACTGCTGGATTAGTGTGTAACTTCAGAATAACTGCCTAAATTCTCCATCCTTAACTTTACAGGGTGTAGGTATCAGTTTCCCTTCCAGTGTTTGGCAGTACTCTGTATGGAATCAGACAGTTTGGGTGACATTTTTCTCGGATATCATGATGACATTAACTCCAATACTGAGCTGCACACAGGACAACCAGCATGCAGTGTTAAGTATTGTCCCCATAGTTGTGGAAAAGGTACTTGTGACATTGAGTGATATTCTCAATACAACTGTTTAATCAGTAATAAAGGATCTGTTGTCATGGATATGAGGATTACCACTGTGATCTTTACCACCCTGGTGGATATGGGCATTCTGAGGCAATGTAGAAATTGCTCCATGTTTACTGACAACCACTTCATAATCAAACAAACTGATATTATATGTGAGAGATGTATACACACAATGTCATTGGAGGCAAAGCTCTCACATAAAAGTACTCCTAATGTCAATAAGGTAGTCGGTGGTACACATGCCACACCCATCACACAAAATCCAAAGAAGACAGGAGCTGAGGCACTGACATGTAACCTACATAAATCACAAACACCTCGTAGAGAAAGTTCAGAAAACAAATACCCTCAGTAGCCCCATATGCACTTTGTGAAAACAACACACATATCAACACATAGAGCAAAATCTGATGGAGGACCAACCTATATGCCCGTAAGTCAAGCCAACACAATCCAACATTCTTGTCATTGCAGATGTCATGTAAATGAGGAGCTGTCATTAAATCTCACACTGATCCAAATGTTTTCCAGGCAGGGTTAACACAGACATACAGCTGTTGTCAGAGCCATGAGTTAACACTAAATACCAAGAAATGCACATTACTGTCCTTTGGGAGGTCATCCACCTCAGTAACTATTGTATTGCCAACACACCTTGAACAGTTGACTAGGTAGTCAGTGACTTATGGACACAAATAGTGATCTAGCCTTTGACTGTCACGTGTCTGTAATATTGTGGACATCATTCTATGTTGCACTGTAATCGGCATTCATCAGACCTATCATTGGTGCAATGCCACCTTTGGTATGTAAGTAACCAGGCATATCCGACAACTGTAACATCCACAGAGGTTCTTAAGTACAGCACTACATGGTGTACGTAACATATCCTATGCAGATCGCGTCAAGGTCCTATATGTGTATTCTGTCTCCTACATGCTTTGGATTGGAGGTGTATGCCTGTCATACAGGGCAGTGTCAGACCCGACTGTGGACCTCTTGCATATCCATGAAACAAGTAGCACCAGAATTACCTGTTCTATAGACCTACACATTGCCTGTAATATATATATATAGGACATGCTGGGGAGACAGGTATGTAACCCAGAGACTATACCTTATATAGAACAGGCTCCCCATCCTTGTGAAGCAGAGTTCCACCCTAATGCAAATCAAGTACAAGTTACACATTTGGGTGGGGAACAGGACAAATCATACCTGCTTGTGGACCAATGTCTGTGATGGACACAGGGAAACTGTGGATGGTTCAACCCCCATGCCCTGGCTTGTAGATGTTTCAGCTCCCAAAACCCTGCTTACACTTATCAATGGTATTAGACCTTGGCAGTGTTTAGGGATGCATGGCTAGGCTTAAAGAAGTCTTTGTGTTTGTTAGCCTATTAAAAACATATGAACCTATGAACCCCAGAACCTATACTGTGCTACTCTTCTGATAACATTTGTCTTTAGTGCTGACATTCAGTTCTGTGCTCTGATGCTGATGGGTTGATTGCAGATGTGTACCCATAGGTGTGTCCTACACAAGCTTGAAAATGAAACGTAAACATTTCCATGTGACACCTGTCATTGTGTGACTACACAGCCATTACAGCAGCATCCATCTTAATGTACACACATTATTATGGTATAGAATTTATAAATGGCAAAGCACAAATTCTGAAAATGACCAGTACAAGTAGCATGTCAAAAGTAACACTATATGAAACAAATTCATATTAAGGTAGATAGTCACCCTGTGCATTAGACACATAGCTTTATTTACCTGCATCCATGAGAAAGATGATAGGGATGTGGCACAGGTATCATCACTTGCGCAGGGTGTTGTGTGGAGGTCCAGGAGGCCTAGGCTGACCCAGTAGGTTGGCAAGCTTATGTGTGAGTTAGTAAGGGAAGCAGTCAAGATGGACCATGGAAATGACATGTGTGTCTGTAGGTGACCTGAATGTGACAGTGATGTGTGAGTGTCTGCATGGACACAGCCAAGCTCAGTGCTAGCCCTACGTGTCTGCATGTTGGACAGCTGTGAGCCGTGCATGGTAGAGCTGACAGTTCATCACCTCTACTCCCGAACATGTAAACTGGCTCTGCCAAGAGTTGCACTGGCACCTCCATGTGCAAGGTTAGATGCTGTGTTACTACCTGAGGGTGACTGCTGTTTGCTGGGAGTGTGTCCTCCACAGGACTGCCCAGGACCATGAGCCCATGGCCTGCCTTGTTTTGGTGTGGGCAGCACACTCACCTCTGGAGCACTGGATGTACTGCCAATATGGGAGGATGATTGTGCACAGCCACATTGACTCTTAGCAGATATAGTTGTTGACCTACATCCATGAGGCCAACACTCAACTCCAAGCCGATGTTCCATCACAGACAATGTGCATTCCAAGAGAGATAGTGTGCGATTTGTCTCAGACAAACATCTTTCCACTGTATCAGTCAACTGATCCAGGGTATCAGCAACACAGTGGAGGCAGTCATGGGTGTCAGACTGTGCTACATCTATAACCCTGTGTATTCATTGGGAGTTCCTTTCTGAACATGCCTGTGCCTCCATGATGTCTCTAAACATATGTCGAGTGATCCGTGATAAGACATCTGTGACAGGTGGTTGAGGGACATTAGGCCTCCTACGAGCACCCCTATCAATCTGCCTGTGTGGAACCTTGCCAACTGTTTGGCTATGGCCAGTGTTGATAGTCACTGCAGCCAAAGTAGCCTCACTTCCCTGTGCAATGTCCCCACCCTCTGACTGTTCAATATCTGTGGCCACAGGGGACTGGGTATGCGTAGGCATACTGGCTGTGTACGGTGATAATTAGGGCGAATGAGGGATGTCAACCTCCGTGTCAGATTAAGCCACTGCAACCCCAGCTGTGCCTCACTATGGCCACCATCATCATCAGAGTGTGAAGAGACACTGACATCTGATTGTGAAGGGGACACAGACCAACCTCCCTGGTCACCTGTGACAAAAAGGGAAAAGCATTACATTAATACTTACACTACTATGCTCTGCAGTACTATGCTGCAATATATGTTAAGCTGTGTACACTGCTGTCACTATCACAGACCTGTATAAACCCCAACCTCATATAGTAGGACACGAGAACATTATTTTCTAACCCAAATCTGTAATTATTTGGAAATAAAAGTTAATTACACAAGAATATCATGAGCAAAGGATTAATAATGTACACTGTTGACATTCTGCAAAACTCAAAAGTGGATAGTTATGGCACTCTGTAATGTCCTGACAATACTGTCAAATCACTGTGATCACACCTATAAGGCATAGGTGTGAGTCTTAACTGTGTACAGTCAGAAAATATCTGTACAGCTGGCAATCATGCAGATAGTACATCAATCCAGCAAGCAGGCCTGCAATGACACTTGAGTGAATACATTGAACTAAATGTACATATCTGACAATACAGTTTTATGCTTACCAATAGCAGGAGCATGGCCTCTTCCTATTCCTGATGGTCTGGCAAAATATGAGGGAGAGGTAATGTAAACATCACCGCATGTTACAGTATAACAGGACTAATACGTCCAAATATCTCACGTTTACATTAGCTGCTATGTTAACAGGTATGTGGGGCGCAAACTGTGCATGTGCTTAAAACTGCAGCTAACTTCCCCACACCTGAAACACCTGACTCCCACATAAAACTATGTGCACCCTGACACGCTAAATGCTACAGTATTCAAATGATGACCCAACTAATCATACCTAGATGCTTTCTTGAGTGGAAACTGTTGCACCTACATCCATGACATACTGGGTGATGGAGGCCTGTGAGCTGTCTTGTGTTGCAAGGTTCTCCAGGAATTCTTTAGTGGCTGACAGTTGTTGTTCTGCTGCAGACCCACCACCACTGACCTGATGATCTCTGGCCTCCCCCTCTGCACGTTTGCGTGCTGAGTTAATCATGTCACTGGCATGTTGTCGCAACTGCTTACATGTGTGATTGTGGTGACCCACATTATTAATGTTGTGCACCAGTCCATCCCACAAGGCTGCATGCTCTTTCCTATTTGCCCTCTCTCTGGACAGCAGAACTTGGTAATGCTGCCTCAAGGCTTAAATAATGAGGTCATTTTCTGCCTCAGTGAAAGGTGCATGGCATCTGGTATGCATGATATCTCATGAAATACAAAGAAATGAGAACACATGTAAGGATCACATATGTAGGAGTACAGTATGGAGAAATACAACAATAAAGGAGGCCTGTTAGTATTCCCTGCTTGATTACTCATCTCTTAATCAACAGTGTGCCAAACATACAAAGATTGTGGAAGCAACTAGGATAGTAGCAATAGTGACCCACTCCTGTTTGTGACATGACAGATACTCACATATGATCACACAACAAACACATTGTAGTGTGCCCCATAGCAGGGAACCCCCACCCCCCATAACATATGTATAAACAACAGTGCCAACCAAATAGCAGGGTACTACTACAACTGCTAACAAAGGAAGTATCCAGGAGACCTGTGTACCTAGTTAACACACAGCATTATACCCTTGCTGTACTCTTCATCCTCTGTAGGTGTAACACAGCTGGAGATCAATGGCATGTCATCAGTACAGTTTTAAGAAAGGCTTACTAATATAATCCCCATTCCCCCTAATTATATTCAAATATATGCATCATGTTGGAAACAAAATGGTTACATACCCGATGGAGTACAAAACTCCTCTGTTGAAAGATACAGCTATATGAGTACTGTGTGAATGAGTTAACCACACAAACTAACTCTCATACACAATGGTTCCCTAGCTAGGTGTTTGCTTTTTAAAATTGTTCTCATTAGTAGGTGATTGCCTCTGAACCAGTCTGTGGTTCAGGAGTGCTACATGTAGCATACACAGCTGATTTGCAGTATAATCGGCCAATCCCATGTAACTACTCAACAATATATAAGGCCTTAATGTAGATTCCATCCCCTTTCTCACATTTTAGGGTGGAAATTACTGAGGTATAAATTATGTCAGCACAGAGGGAATGTTTGTAGCAGCTACTTGATACATACAGATATATGTGTGCTACAGGCTGAAGCTGGTGCTGCTGATGCAGACAATAGGCATAGTTAGAGAGGCTACAGAACGTGCAGGGCAACAACACTTAAGAGTAACTGTGTGATCTGTGGCAGCCTTGGTGTACAGCCAGAGCCTGACTGAGGGGAACCCATCTCACTGGAAAGTAATGTATGTGTTTAATGTAAATATGTTAGCCAAAGGTTTCATTAACAGAGTAAAAGGAAACATGCTTGGTGTATCCCACAACAAGGTAGGCGGTACATTAACCATTATGTCAACTAGTTGGATAACTGCCAAGTTGTGTTATGTCATAGTAGTCATCTGGAACATGTGTGCTGGCAACCCTTGCTTCTAGCACAACCTCCATATATGTATGTTACTTGTGCAGCTATGGTTATCGGTACTATCACTAGCAAATCATTGTGAGCTGCAGTGTGATATGACTGGGCCTCATTTGAATTACATACTTCAAAATCCTCAGGGAATTCATAATAATGCATGACTTGACATTATATGGACTTTCTAGTGTTGTAATAGAAAAAGTTTAAATGTGGTCCTATCTGTAGGCCTTTGACTGCCATTATTTAGAAGGAGGCATTCAAACTGTACCACTTTGGGTGGATAAATAGGTGATGAGACAGTCATACATATCAGAATTTATACTGGCGAGGTATACGTACATATTTTTTAAATGCTAGACACAGCTGTATTTGAACCCAGGACCATGTGGACCAAAAATTAATATTTTCAAAGCATTTAACAGATTGAACTACTGAGTCATTGTTATAGCAGATGTATTTTTACATGTTGTAGCTATAAGTGCACACTTGCCTGCTGTTACATACCTCACTTGCTGTTTGTCTTTCGGCTTTTCCCAGTAAGCGGTTGCTACAGCGGAACTCCGGTCCGCTAATGATTGGCAGTAGATTTTTACGAAACGCTGAGGTGCCAGCTTGACGCCCAACCTTCAACGAAGGCACGCCCATTTATGCATGCATGTCTTTCTAACTCTACCCAACCGCAAGGAGGACATGCAGACTCCACACAGAAGGCACTCCCACGCCAAGCCGAGAATCGAACGGGAGAATCTCTTGCTGTGAGGTAACAACACTACCGCCATACCACTGCAGCAGATGCTGTTACATATCTCACTCACATCTATTATTATGTGTGTGTGGCTTTATAGTGATGTATTACTCTACCAGAGACCCAGTTACTCCTATTTTTCCATTAATCTTATAGCTGATTTGTGCAATGTGGCAAAACTGAAAATTATTTATTAACTTTGAATGCATCCGGTTACTATCTTTAGATGTTTAGCAGATGTCTGATGTATATGTGTGCAAAGCTAAGCATAGCTAAGCAACTCGCTGCACTGAGCAAGCAAGCACATAAACATTAAAAAAAAAAAAAAATTAACATACAATTTAATGAAATAAAATGTCTTGTACACCTTTCGGCCCAAGGTGGACATGCCAAAATGTATGTGGCTGCACAATCAGTCTTACACAAATTCAATGTCTGTGTTACTGTGACCTCACTTAGGCAGCCACCATAATTAATATGTATGGTGTGCTGTCGAGGGGGAGAACTGTGGCTGTGTACACGAATACATTCCGTGTAGGCTCTACACTGAGCCTACATGGACTTTATTGAATCCTGAGACATGTGGTAATAGTCAAAAGACACACAACCTTTCAGTATTACATTACCTAATCAGAATGCACACTTTAGTAGTACAATTAATTCTGCATCATAAACTGCAAATTGTGAATTGGTACGGCGAAACAAAGGCTTGAACTTCACACCACCTTTTGCATTGCAGTGCACATCTAACTTTCATAATATAAAGTGTATTGTGGTACCTAACATGAGTAAAAACTTGGTATAACCAACCTTGATGTCAGTAGATATACATGGCTGGATGTTGTAAGACATACTGGCTTCAGAGATTTGTCTTAAACTGAACAGGCCATTACAGGTAACTTATATCAGTCCACTTTTGTGGGTCAGCACTGTATTTATTGGCCAATAATTCATAGTAAACACAGGCCTGATGTATAGTGATGTATTGGCTCAACGTTTTATAGACAGCATAATTTTTTACACATTATTTGTGACAAAAAATATATTCTAAATTGAAAATGGGGTGTATGCTGTTAAGTGACAACATTTAACAATTCTGTAATGGAAGATGTCACTACTTAACATTGCTAAACAGGCCACTAGAAGGCACAAAGCCAAATCCCTCACCTCCGAACACCTCCCTACTACATTTGCCAAAATACTTCAGGAAGGAAGTAAACCTTCTCACTAGTCACAAAGTAAGTTTTTCATTCCCATAACTCCATTTATGGTTTATATGACCACCTCTCTGCCCCTGAATTTCATGTTTTCTTAGTCCCATATAACTCCCTTACCCCTCACCCCCACCAAATCAGCTGCCCTCTCCTTCCATATCTCCCTTCATTCTATGTTGACCACCTTCTTCAGCAAAGTTCAATATATGTCACACTGCCACTGGTAATCTTAGTCACTTGTTCCTTTAAAGTCAACTATGAAAAGAATTCAGAATTAGTAATTTACTTCTCATCTTCTGTCTTACCACCAACATCATGCCTAACATTCGGGAATCTGCTTTAGTTAGACCTCTTCCTGACTACTCTAAATCTGCTAAGTCTCATGTTTTTGCCTGCTCTTTGTTTTAACACTTCTCAGTACAATACTAGAAAAAAATGATATATGACTCACTTCCTACGTACAACAGGGTCACCTCCTCTCACAAGGGAAGCATGGATTTTCCTCAGGGAAGAGTATTATGACTACTCTTAAGAGTCTTACAGACATTGTTCTGCTCAATATAACCAAAAGTGCCCTTTTGAATGATCTTGCATGGACTTTCTACCTAGTTGACTACTTCATCTCACCTATGATCATAATAGGTATTAACTCTCAGGCTATTACTTGGTTCAAAAACTTCCCTGCCATGAGATCCTTCCATCAAAACCCAGAAGAAAACATCTTTACACTAACTACTGATTTTCTCTTTAAGCTTCTCAACTCTGGCATTTACTTCCTCCCATCTTAAAATACCTCTCTGCTTGTATCAAATTCAGGCCCCGGTGCAAATTCTTAACCACGGGACACATCACATTAGTTCACTTATCCTCTCTTCCACCTTTCTCCTTACCCACTTTCTCTCACTACTCACTTCCTGATTGCATTTCCTGCTTATATGTATGTAACCTTGGAGTTATTCTCATTTATCCTGTAGTCCACCTTTCCAGTGATTTTTTTGTGTGTGTATGTAGACTCTGTTCGTATTCTTTTCATACCTCTCAACCTCTTGAAGCAAGAAATCTGGACAAAGCCATAAATAAAAGTGGGACAAAAGCCCAAAAATAGAGACAATTTTTAAATATTGCTGTTAGAAACTTAGAACGTTGATAGAATAACAGCTTTTGCATTAGCATGAATTTTCTGAAGAGTATGAAGTCTGAAACTCAAACATCTGACTTTATTTTCTAACTTCAATCTTTAAAAATGTGTCACTAATTTGCCGGAAAACCATAATTTTATGGAAAACAGACCAAAAATATGAGTCAAATCTGGACATTCTGCAAAAGTCTGTGCAGTTGAGAGGTATGATTTTCTTTTTATCTTCATTTCATTTATTGCATTGTACTGTTTATAATGTTTTTCTTAGCTCATATGTATTTGATTAATAGCTGTCTCAGTGCAACCCAGGCTGGGCATGTAAACAAACAAAATTAAAATAGTACAATAAAATAAATAAAATAAAGATGTTGAGGATTCTTGCTGTTAAGGTCTGCCTTACCCATGCAACTAAACAGCTTTCCATCACACAACAATCAAAACATTAGAAATTAACCAGCACAAAGTGATCACCGAAAAATTGCATGACCTGACATGACATAGAGCAATGTGTATAGCAAACTATGATCTAATGTAATGCAATGAATGCTTCTGGGAGTTTTCAAACCTCTGGGACTAGAAAGTGTTGTTTTGCATGTCGCTGCACACTCAGGTATTCAGTGTCACCTTGGATACTGCAGTTACATGATATTTTAAATTCATGCCATTTCTCTTGATGCTCCATACAGGAAAATAACATTGCGTGATTGTAGTACATTATAGCAGTCATGTGGATATTTGTCACAGAACTCAGGAGTATGTTACAGGTATGAATTTTCCAAGACTATTTTATATAGTGTCGGAGTTGAGTTTCATAGTGCTTTCAAAATATCAGCCCTGGAAGGTTTCCAGTTGCTGTGAGACCTATATGGAGTTTTTTCTTCTCCTTGATAACAGGTAATTCAAAACTTACATTAGAGCCCCAACTTCCCATTTTTACTTTTTATATGGGCAAAACCAAGGTGACTAGAACAAAATTACTGTTACACTGTGAAGAAAAAAGCTTTTCTATTTGTGTCCTGTCAGTGATCCATCTTCATATCAACATGCAGTGAGAGAAAGAGAGTGTGTGTGTGTGTGTGTGTGTGTGTGTATGTGTGTGTGTGTGTGTGTGTGTGTGTGTGTGTGTGTGTGTGTGTGTGTGTGTGTGTGTGTGTGTGTGTGCGCACACGTGTGCTCTCCTTCTCCTTGAAGGGTGCATTTCCTAATGCATGCCCCCTCACTAGCATATAATGGCACCCAGGCATTCCCAAAGTGGTATTGTTTGTGAAAGAGAGCAGTGGTA
Organism: Protopterus annectens; assembly: GCF_019279795.1. NCBI lineage: Eukaryota > Metazoa > Chordata > Ceratodontiformes > Protopteridae > Protopterus > Protopterus annectens. The sequence continues at coordinate 633,059,668 of NC_056746.1, forward strand.
GCCCCAGGAAGACATTTTCTTTCTCATAAAAAAGTTGCTTTATTTCAAGCAAGCCTCGATCATCAACTTGGCTAACATCTGACACATGCATTATTGTTATGGTGAGACTCTGGTTCACTCAAGGGGGATACCTATTTTCTCAAAAGCTGTTGCAGCCTGGAGTTGATTATTTCTGTCACACTGTGGGGGAAGCACAATTCCCTGTATGGTAGGTGAGTGACCCCCCCCCCGACATTGTTTCATCAGTTCTGTTTTCAAATTTTAATTTCATTTAAAATTTCTCGCGGACTAAAAAAAAAAACACTCAAGCAGCCCATACCCCTTCTCACAGAGATGAAATGCTAATAAATAACTTGACCTCATGTTGTTAGAGTTTAATTCAATGTGTACTGAAAGTTTTATAGCAGAAGTGGTACAAAACCTTTTGAGGTCTTATAAAACTAGAACCTTAGACACTGCGCAGGCACTGACTCTCCAAAGTATATACTCTGCAAAGTGATCTATAATATCTGACAAATTCGCCCGTCATCTCCCTTCAGTCTAACAGTCTCACAGACAATGGTCCAAGCCTTATCATGAACTACTTTGGATTTACCAAACCATAAGAGGAGGGTTCAATAGCACTCCTTCAAAATATTATGCTGGCACAAATAGACAAACACCAGTTATATACTGTTGTGACCTTCCTACTGGACAACAGATAGTACCATTGCTGGTGTGGGATTAGCTCTCACGTTCTTTAATGTATTTTATTCCCTCGCTATTTTTTCCCTAGTTCTAAATCGCAATTCTTTTGCTATTAGTGAGCAGGCATACTAAAGCTTGATGTATGCATCTTACTGCCTCCTGTGTCAATAATAAAGCCATACATTGTCAGGGATATCTACCTGCCCACTTCAGATGGCGTTATTAGATGATACTGAGGAGTTTGGTATTATAAACATCACCTCTTGGGACTCGTATGTAAAGTGAACTCAGTTTTTGGCAACAAACAAGGTAACAGATGCTTGCAGTGCTACTAAGTGTTACTGACAGTAAAACATTTCAGACTGTGAGGTCACTCATTTCTCCAGCTAAACCATTTGAGGAAATAATTGTGCAGTTAAAAAATAATTTTTTACCCATTCTCTCAGAGATAATGCAGCATTTCTCATTTAATAGATGGAATAAAAAGCCAAATTAATCCATTACAGTTTGTATTACAGAACTAAGGAGACTATCATAAAAATGCAATTTTCATAATAGCTCGTACTGTCTTCTGAAGGACAGACTTCTGTGCAGGGTCAGAGATGAGACCCTTCAAAGACGATGTCCATTGAACACAAATTTGAGTTTTGCTATTGCTCAGCAGAAAGTTTTACCATTTGAGTCTGCATCCTTTCATTCAGAAGAAATCCAGGGGACTTTCATTAAGCAGCATGTATCAGATGCCTATCAACTAGACAATAAAGCCATTGATATAAAACCATATTTTCCACATTTATACAAAACAACAAAACACCACTTACACTGCCAAGGCAAACCAAGAGACAGAAAAATAAACGTCTAGGAAGAACTCCGGTTTAACACCACAGCTAAAGTAAATGAAACCAATGACAGCTCGCAGACGTTGAATAAATCCAGGGAGATTTGTCGATTTGATAAAATAAAACACTTTATTAACCAGCAAACAGAAGTATGATAAGCGCTTTCAGCTATATCAGCCTTCATCAGATCGCAATTATCGCAAAAAGCAAACTCATTTAAAAAAGAACAGCCAATCATAAAAATGACAAAAAAAACTTCTTAACCAATGCAAAACAAGAAAAATGAACCAATAAAGAATTTACAGGATGTCCATAAGCCAATAAGTATGGCTCTTCACTGTCACTTTAGCATATGCTGACATTAACACCTTCATCCATATATGACCAATCATAACCCTTTTATATAAATAAGTCCCTATCAGACAGATCCTTCTATCATGAAGAGTTAGAGCCTATCAAAAAGGCATAACATTAGAGACAACCAATCCTGCTTGATGAATTGTGAATAATAGAAGGCAAGGTGACATAAATCATTACAATGGTATGTTATAGAATTAGCCTTTGCTAGCACAAAGCTAACGCTATTCTTCAGTATTCAAAATAAAACAACATCGTATATACGATGAATAAGAACAAACAGAGGCAAGGCTCCAGATTCTTCAGCTGATTTATTCATACAAACACAAACACTTTCACTGAATGCTTCTTCAGGTGCATATAAAATGACACTCACACACCTGCACTTATATCAAACATTCAACAGTCACATGGTCAAGAAGTTAAGAACATTTAAAGGTACATAAATGCAATATAAAATTGTAACCACAATAAAATACATAACATCTTCTATCTAAATAAAGACCTATACTTCAAAAAGGATACATAAATACAGTATGCAATTGTAACCACAAAAACACATGACATATTCTATCTACGTAAAGGTCTATTCTTCAGGATGGGTCTCATCGGTGCATGGTCATTAAGGCCATGTCCTGCACTGACTCTTAGTCTAACAATCCAGCTGGCCACTAAATTCTCAGTCTGAGCTCTAATATCACCACCCCTCTGACTCTCATAACATCTTCCTAGCACCATAAATTTAAAAGTATGTTGGTCATGTGTCTCTTTAACATGTTTTGCTAGAGCATTAAATGAACTGCCCTTCTTGATGTGATAAATGTGTTCCCTGATTCTATCTCTTAACAATCTGTTGGTTTTACCCATGTAGAATTTGTTACATGCTTGACAAGTAGCGCGATAAACTACATGAGAACTATGCACCTAGCACTAGTTCTTAATCCATAAATTACACCTGTGTCAGGATGTTTAAATTCCCTTTCCAGGGTTATAAAATTACAAAATTGGCACCTGCCACACGGTCTGGTCCCTGGTGCATCTATAATCCTAATTTGATCTTTTGGGGTACATAATCGTCTCCTTAACGATTTTGTATTCTTAAAGGTAAACTGTGGATGTGTTCCTATTAGATTACTCACTTGTTTATCAGATGTTAAAATATTCCAATGTTTACTGACAATGTCAGTGTACTGCCTTATGTTTCTCGAGAAACTTAAGCACATTCTAAGTGGTTGCATGTTCTGTTTTTTATAGTCTCCCTTATGGATATCACCTCCTACAGACTCAGAAAAATAAGGCTTGGCCCTACTATGTCTGAGGTTCTCTACTGTTTTTATACTGTTATTAATGAGTTGTTGGTCATAACCTCTCTCCATTAATTCTGTACTTATCAGCTCTATTTGTTCTTTGAAATCATCTTCCTTGGCATTTAATATGGAAGTTCTATAAACCTGATTATGTGCAACATTCCTAAAAGTATATTGAGGATGCATGCTGTCCTTCCTTAATAAACTGTTCACATGGCATTCCTTCCTGAACATTTTAGTATTCAGTGTGCCATTAGATTCTTGTATAATGGAAACATCTAAGAAATTAACTTCAGTATATGACCAATTCACAGTAAACCTGAGGAATTGTGTAGAAGCATTAATATAATCCACAAAATTCATCAACTGCTCTAGTGACCCCCTCCATAAAAGGAAGAGGTCATCTACGAACCACCGAAAAAATAATATGTCATTTTTGAATGCACCCATAACCAAATTATCTTGTTCCCATTTTGACATAACAGCATTTGCATAACTGTTAGCACATGATGTTTCCATGGCTACCCCGTTGCATTGCCAATAAACTTTGTCCCTAAATACAAACACATTGTTCTCCAGCACCAAACTTAATAGTATCCGTATCAAGGCTACCATGTCACTGTTATATTCTGTAGTTTCAAGCATCAGTTCAACTACATTGTTGATCCCAATGTCATTTGGAATGACAATAAAAAGTGACACCACATCAAGAGTAACTAATAACATTTGTTGCTCCTGTGGTTGTTGTTCTCTTTCACACATAAACTTGAATAGGTCTCTTATAAAGTGTTCAGTGTCTTTCAGAATATAAACTGACCGACCTATAAGCTTCCTAAGAAATTTCTCTGTAAAAATAGATATAGATTCCATGCACCAATTACTTCCGGCCACAATGGGCCTCATAGGAGGATTCTCCCTATTTTTGTGTATTTTAGGGAGTCCTTGAATCAATGGGGTGGTAGGATTAAATATAAGGAAATACCTTAAAAGGTCTTCATCTATGAGACCCATCCTAGCTGTTTCCCTTAACTTGTGTACATGTTCAATCATTCTTTTAACTTGTGATGGTGTGATAATTTTATAAAATTTATCATCATTCAATAAAATAAACATTCTCCTATCATAGTCTTCTCTATCTAAAATCACAATCTGTCCTCCCTTGTCTGCAGGACGTATCATAATAAACGGGCTCATTTGCAGGTTAGTTAGTGCTGTAAATTCATCCTTAGTTAAATTATGCCATTTACTATTATAAGAATGAAGTTTCTGTGCATGATATACCCTATAAGCATCCTCTAAGCATAACTGCCCAAACGCAGAAACCAAGGGGTTTAATTTAGGTAAAAACAAACTAGGTTTCTTAAATACAAAATCTTAATTTTCATCATTATAAATAATAATTATAAAAATTATAAATATAAATAATAAATGAAAGACCTTTTTTCCACAACATTACATTCATATCTAGATAGAATGTATGAAGATAAATTAACTATCAGTTTTTGTTGTTCATGAAGGTTTTCTTGATCGTATAGGGACTCACCGTTTCCCAGAAGAAACGATGAGTCCCTATACGGTGAGTCCCTATACGATCAAGAAAGCCTTCATGAACAACAAAAACTGATAGTTAATTTATCTTCATACATTCTATCTAGATATGAATGTAATGTTCTTGAAAAAGGGCAGGATTCAAGATGGCTTGCACGGAGTCTAAGAGTCGTGTAAGACTCCATGCAGCCATAGCGATCCAGGAACAGCCCGAAATAGCGTGTAAGAGACCAGCTAAAACGTCTCCTACACGGGCAGGGTGTGGATATGCTAATTACCTCACTTGCAGCCAAAAGGCATGCAAATGAGGTAGATTAGCAATCCACGAAGCTGAAACCAGCCTGTGTAAGAGTCGTGTTAGGTGCAGAAATGTACTCAGTTGACAACTGAGTACGTTTCTGCAAATAACACAATGGAGCCATGTCAGCTCCAAATAAAGTGTGCATATGTGTCAGGCAGCATGCCAATGGCCAAATATGTGGCCATTGGCACGGTAACCCGATGCAAACATGAAAAAAATATATATTTTTTTTTCGGCGATCGGCGATGTTTAAATGCAGCGCAGCCCCGCGCAAACAGGCTGCACTATATAAAACATAAAAATAAAGGTTTTAAACCCACAAATGTGGATTTTATGCAATGCATGGATTTACAATGCAGGGACTAGCAGACCAAAAACAACATGGCCACCGTTTAGTGGTTGCTAAGGGGGAAGCTGAGTGTAAGACACGTAACTAAGCATTAGTAGGCAATCCTATGTAAATGAGTGGTAGGATAGTGAATCTCACTGTCACATAGCAAATGAGCACATTCCGTGTAGTGTAAGAGTTAGATAAGGGGGAGTAACAGAGTAGGAGATAGGTGACATCACAGGGGGGAATATCAGAAAGAAATCAAGCTCATTGGAGCAAAGTGGTATGTGAAAGATGTCAGTCACACAGCACAGAAAGAGGAGTGTCAACAGATAAGCATGGGAAAGTCAAGAAATGGAAGATGTACACTGTGGCTAAAGAACACTCGAAAAATAAACCAAACTGTCACAAAAATGCCAGGAAAGTGATGTTTTCTAACTATCACCATTTATTCACTTTAAACGCAAAAATAAAATACGTTTTTCGTTCCACTTCTTCAGAAAAAACACTCTACTCACAATGATGCTTATATTTATAACTTCTTAGGTATTTCCTACTAAACTGGCGCCAAAAACACATCAATTAGCAATTTAATTTACTTAAAGTTATCTTAACCATAAAATATGAAATACTATGAATTTAAATAAATATGAATAAATATATATGAATAAATATTCCAAACTTCTCAAATCAGTGAACAAATTTCAGTCAAGTACAGGCACACAAATTTAATTCCAAAAAACATTTAAAAATTATTATTTTTAAAAATTAATAATATATATATATATATATATATATATATATATATATATATATATATATATATATATATATATATAAACATATATATATATATATATATATATATATATATATACACACACCCATACTTCATAAATTTCATAAATTATACCATTTCTATTAAAATTAAAATTAAAATTATGAAATAACCATTTATGAGGGTGCGTTTTTAATGAATCAAGTTGTATTATACTTTATACATAAATTTCCCATCTAATAACACAGCAAATTTATCAAAAATATCAAAAATATCAGATTTATGACTTTTATAAAATTACAAATCAAAATCATATATACACTTTATAAATACATTATATAAATACATATATAGAATATAAATACTCAAAATACTAAAAAGACATTCATATATAAATATAAGTATAAATACAATATCAATAAAAATGTATAAATATTTATCTCATCTGACATTTTAACTTTAACAAGCACATTATATTGCATTTGTTATTTAGACCTGCATACACATAGGCATTAAGCCTGATTTGCCATAAAAGTTCAATTTTCTCAAGCATTAATGATACAGGTCCACCTCTTTCATCTTGATTTACTTGTTGTATAATTTTAAACTTACACTTATGACTAGGGAACATTATTATGTGTCTTGCTAAAGCATTTTCTTCTTTATGCTGATTTATACATCTTAAATGCTCCAATACCCTCTCCTTAAATTTTCTATCCGTCTTGCCAACGTAAAAACATGGACAAGCCTGGCATTGGGCTAAATATATGACTCCTTTAGTTGTGCAGTTAAATTTTCTTGTAATATTTATTTTGTATCCATTGACCACAATGCTTTTATCTATCTCTACCACATGACAAATTGAGCAATTACCACATTGTGTCATTCCTACATTCTTTATAAAAGGATGTCTTTGTTTTTGAAACATTTGTTTAAAACTAATAGCCTTTCTCCACACTATCTTTGGTTTTGTTTGAATATCAAAGCCCAAAGTACTATCCCCATTAATCAGAACCCAATTTTTAAGTATAATCTCCTTTATATGCATGTAATTAGAACAAAAATTAAAAATACATGCCAAATTAAATTCATTACTAAGGACATTTTGCAAAACATTTAAATTCTGATTATGGGGTAAATGTTCCTGTTCATTTAATCCACTAGAACACATTTCAGTTCTATTTGTTAAAATAGCAGTACAAATCCCATTCATTCTTTTGGATGTCACTTCAGTAATAATTTTTTCTATTAAATCTTCTGGATATGCCCTATTCAGAAACATATGTTTTAAAACAATACATTCAGCTTGAAATTTCTGATCAGTTGTCACCATTCTCGCTGCTCGTACAAATTGTCCTTTTAGCACTGAACGTTTTTGATGTAGGGGGTGCGCACTGGAAAAATGCAAAAACTTATTTGAATATGTTGGCTTTCTATAGATACTGGCTTCATACTGTTGTTCTTCATAATTTTTTATCAAAAATACAACTAAATAAGAAATAGATGTCGTATCAAAAATATATGCAAAGTTCAAAAAATCAGTCGATTGATTCATCTCGTCGACCAGTTTTGATGCCATTTCCGTGCATCCTTCAACTATTAAAAAGATGTCATCAATAAACCTCACATAAAATTTCACCATATTTTGGAACAAGCCATTGGGAAACAAATATGTATTTTCCCAAAATTAAATTACTAAATTTGCATAGCTTGCACCACACGGTGATCCCATTGCCACCCCTTTTTTTTGAATATAGTATTGCTTATCAAAAATTATAAAATTGTAAGATAAAATTATATCCAATAGTTCCTGAATTAGGGATATCTCCGATTCCAAGGCTTGTTGTTGCCGCATCCTTGTAGTAACCCATTCTATTCCCTGAATATGTGGAATACTAGAATATAACTCCTTCACATCTATAGTTAGGAAATTATAATTTTCTTTAAACGAGAATGTATTCAACCTCTCTAAAAATATCCAAGAATCTTTTAAAATCCATTCTTCCTTTTTTACATATTTCTTAAGGATGGAGTCAACAAACTTAGCACATGCATATGTGGAAGAATTTCTTCCATCCACTATCGGCCTGAATGGGGGATTTTGAAGATTCTTATGAATTTTAGGCACCCCAAAAATACAGGGTGCCTTTGGTGCTATTATCATCAAATAATTGAATAAATGAACATCAATTCTGGCTTTAATGAATAATTCATTAATTAAACTTTTGATGAATTGGTTAGCTTTGTTATATTCATTACAAGATGCTAATTCATATGTATCTGTTGTCAAAATGTCCCTTATGTGTTGTAAATAATCTGGCATGTCCATAAAAACCAATCCTCCTCCCTTATCGGGGTTCATTATACGTATATTAGCTTTTAGCAGACAATCAAGACTCTGTCCTTCCTCTTCACATAAATTGTCTATGAACGATGTTTTTTTCTTACTTAATTCTCTAAGATCTAGTTCACAAATTCTTTCAAAACTAGACAATGTATTGTGAAGGGGTGGATTATAGCAGCTTGCGACCCTAAATTCACTATTAGTCCCATGTTGTTCTCCAAATAAAGTTCTGAAATTCAATTTCCTAACAAAAAGTTTAAGGTCACAAATAGTCTCTGCTAAATTCATCCTACAAGATGGTACAAAAGTTAAACCCTTGGATAGTATATCAACCAGAGCTTGTGACACCTGAAAAGAAGAAAAATTATAGACAATAAAATCATTTTGACTGTTATTAATCATAACAGGTCCTTTATATGAACAATTCTCCTTTGTCATCTTCTTCTGTTCTGATTCTTTTTCTTGTTCCATTGTCTCTTTCTCGAGACATTCTGAAAACCCTGGTTGTTATTCACATTGTACGTTTGCATATTGTTTCCTAATGTTCCAAAATTGTTATTGTTATTATTATTGCCACCTTTTAAACGTTCACTCCGCCTCAGTTGAATGTTCTCATTTTGATTTTCTACCCAATCTACTAGTTTGGCTTCTAAATTCAGACCAGTATTTGAACTGTCATTGTTAGTCAATGAAGAAGCGTTATTATTGTTACTGCTATCTTCTATGGTCTGAAAAGAGTTATTCGAAGTCTTATAAGACCAAACTTGGTTGGGTGGGGGCAAGGGATATGCCAGATTTTTTTCATATTGCATTCTATCACTTTCTAACTTTTTAATTTTAATTTTTCTCATTTTGTCAATGTGTTGTTCTATGCTTTGGAACACTCGCACATATTCGTATTTGTACCTCAGGAAGTCCCCATGTTGTTTAATTGTAATGTCCAGTTTCTCTATTTTCTCTTCCAGTTCTTTTATTATAAGAGAGTAATGTTTAATCATGGTCTGCATCAATTGAAAACCATTTTGATTAAACATATTAATAAGATCTTTATGGAAATCAGATCCTGATATTAGACCAGTTGGATATCGCCAGTTTCTTAATCCTTTAGGCACAATCTCTGCTCTTAGACATTCTTGAAAGTATTCTATTTCTAAATTAAGCTTTTTGTACTTTAAAATGTACGTATCCAATTTGTTTAACAAATCCGATAAGACATGGCTATTATTCTGTATATTATTCAAAACTTGTTCACTTGATTCATTTCTACACAAGCCTATGGGTGATATAAGCCAGTCTTTTAAATTCGGCATTTGCGTAATTTCTCTGCCATTAGCTTGATTTGTATTGTTCATATTTATATCTGATGACAGCGCTACTAATGTAGCATTCATACCATTTTGACCATTGGCATTTGAACCTACTGCATTAGAAATAGGGGGTCTTGGTTCATTATTAAAGTCATTCATTTGATTTGTTTCAATATTATGCACAGTACCTGATTGCAGCTGCGACACTGCTATTTGCTGCATCCTATTCATTGCCATTGACGTATTAGGCTCGACTGATTTTTTGAACTTCACATATATTTTTAATACGACATCTATTTCTTATTTAGATGTATTTTTGATAAAAAATTATGAAGAACAACAGTATGAAGCCAGTATCTATAGAAAGCCAACATATTCAAATACGTTTTTGCATTTTTCCAGTGCGTACCCCCTACATCAAAAACGTTCAGTGCTAAAACGACAATTTGTCCGAGCAGCGAGAATGGTGACAACTGATCAGAAATTTCAAGCTAAATGTATTGTTTTAAAACATATGTTTCTGAATAGGGCATATCCAGAAGATTTAATAGAAAAAAGTATTACTGAAGTGACATCCAAAAGAATGAATGGGATTTTTACTGCTATTTTAACAAATAGAACTGAAATGTGTTCTAGTGGATTAAATGAACAGGAACATTTACCCCATAATCAGAATTTAAATGTTTTGCAAAATGTCCTTAGTAATGAATATAATTTGGCATGCATTTTTAATTTTTGTTCTAATTACATGCATATAAAGGAGATTATACTTAAAAATTGGGTTCTGATTAATGGGGATAGTACTTTGGGCTTTGATAGTCAGACAAAACCGAAGATAGTGTGGAGAAAGGCTATTAGTTTTAAACAAATGTTTCAAAAACAAAGACATCCCTTTATAAAGAATGTAGGAATGACACAATGTGGTAATTGCTCAAGTTGTCATGTGGTAGAGATAGGCAAAAGCATTGTGGTTAATGGATACAAAATAAATATTACAAGAAAATTTAACTGCACAACTAAAGGAGTCATATATTTAGCCCAATGCCAGGCTTGTCCATGTTTTTACGTTGGCAAGACAGATAGAAAATTTAAGGAGAGGGTATTGGAGCATTTAAGATGTATAAATCAGCATAAAGAAGAAAATTCTTTAGCAAGACACATAATAATGTTCCCTAGTCATATACAACAAGTAAATCAAGATGAAAGAGGTGGACCTGTATCATTAATGCTTGAGAAAATTTAACTTTTATGGCAAATCAGGCTTAATGCCTATGTGTATCCAGGTCTAAATGACAAATGCAATATAATGTGCTTGTTAAAGTTAAAAAGTCAGATGAGATAAATATTTATACATTTTTATTGATATTGTATTTACACATATTTATATATGAATGTCTTTTTAGTATTTTGAGTATTTATATTATATATATGTATTTATATAATGTATTTATAAAGTGTATATATGATTTTGATTTATAATTTTATAAAAGTCATAAATCTGATATTTTGATATTTTTGATATTTTTGATAAATTTGCTGTGTTATTAGATGGGAAATTTATGTATAAAGTATAATACAACTTGATTCATTAAAAACGCACCCTCATAAATGGTTATTTCATAATTTTAATTTTAATTTTAATAGAAATGGTATAATTTATGAAATTTATGAAGTATGGGTGTGTGTATATATATATATATATATATATATATATATATATATATATATATATATATATATATATATATATATATATATATATATATATATATATATATATATATATGGGTCTACTACTAATTACCGACATGACGATTCCCCGACGGAAAACTCCCCGACGCCAGATGACCGACATCACACAAACCCGACAACGCAAAACACCGAACACCATTACACCGAACACCATTACACCGACACACGGAACGTAAACAACACGCGACACTACATAGCATACACACTAGCCCTGACCCAAACCCTAACCCTAAGGTCCGACACTATCGCACACTTCACCTACCTGCACCCTAACCCTAACTCACTTAACCCACCCCTAGCCCAAGCTCCGACACTAACGCACACTTCACCTACCTGCACCTAACCCTAACTCACTTAACCCACCCCTAGCCCAAGCTCCGACACTAACACACACATCACCTACCTGCACCCTAACCCTAACTCACTTAACCCGTCCCTAAACTACAGTCCCTCACTAGCACACACTTACCTTACCCGAACCATACCTCTGACATGAACACACACTCACCTTTCCCACAGCCTAACCCGACATCCCACAATCTCGAGCACTTACCTGACCGCTCCTAACTCCGTCACCATCGCACACTTACCGCGTCGCGATCGCACATTCCCTTGTCGGTCTTTCCGCTGTCGGCAAATCACCCTGTCGGTACACTTACCTGTCGGTCATCTGGCGTCGGTGAGTTTTCCGTCGGGGAATCGTCGTTTCGGGCATTAGTAGTAGACCCATATATATATATATATATATATATATATATATATATATATATATATTATTAATTTTTAAAAATAATAATTTTTAAATGTTTTTCGGAATTAAATTTGTGTGCCTGTACTTGACTGAAATTTGTTCACTGATTTGAGAGGTTTGGAATATTTATTCATATATATTTATTCATATTTATTTAAATTCATAGTATTTCATATTTTATGGTTAAGATAACATTAAGTAAATTAAATTGCTAATTGATGTGTTTTTGGTGCCAATTTAGTAGGAAATACCTAAGAAGTTATAAATATAAGTGTCATTGTGAGTAGAGTGTTTTTTCTGAAGAAGTTTCGCAATTTAGTGGAACGAAAAACATATTTTATCTTTGTGTTTAAAGTGAATAAACGGTGATAGTTAGAAAACATTGCTTTCCTGGCATTTTTGTGACAGTACACTGTGGCTAACACCAAAGTTTCTTGCTGTGCGTGCATGCGTGCGTGTGCGCGCTGGGAGGCGCAAGTAAGATAGAGTGCGCGCGTGTAAGCGTGAGTGCGCGCGTGTAAGGCAGAGTAAGCATGTAGGAGCCTGTTTAAAGATCTGTAAACCTGTTTGCGCTGGTGTGCGGGTGTTTTAACCTGAATAAGCAGATTCTAGTCCGTGTAAGCATGTGTGCACGAGTGGTAGCCACTGTGAGCGTTTTTTCGCTGGTATGCGAGTCGCACCCCCTGAGGAATCAGAGAGGAAAAAGGAAGCAGAAGAAATAGTAGGAAGCTAGCAGGGAATACTGGTGGAGCTAGCAGGTGAAAATAATTAGAAGCAGGCAATTACACAGGCAGAATACTAGCCCAGCCCAGCACTTAAAACACTGCAAACAGCATTGCAGTATGTTTCTCTCAAGAGACACTGCAAGACAGGAGTAAGCTATTAGAAGTGAAAACTGAAAAAGCTGCACTCAGACCAAACATGCTAGGGGCTGCCATAGCTGTTATAAGGAGACATAGGAGACTTGCTGAGGGTGGTGACAATGCAAATGCTGCCAGACAACCCACAGTGAGGAGATGGAGAAGAGTGTACAGGCCCAGGGTCACCTACCAGGGTTACATGAGCTGGAGATAGTGGAGCGCTATAGAGTGGACAGAGACCTCCTGCAGCAAATTGTTGAGCTGTGCAAGCCACGCCTCACACACAGAACGAACAGAGGGGAACCCATCCCAGTGGAAACCAAGGTATGTGTTGGCCTAAGAGTACTAGCAACAGGTACCTTCCAGAGACCAACTGGTGATATGATGGGGATCTCACAGGCATCAGCATCCAGGGTACTGCACCAGTTCCTGGATGCCATGTTGGCACATGTCGGAGATCATGTATATTTCCTCAATTCCCATGAGGCATTGGCCAGCAATATGCGACTCTTCCAGCAAATAGCAGAATACCCTGAGGTAGTGGGTGCAATAGACTGCACGCATATATGCATCAAGGCACCAGCTGGTGAGCAGGGTAGGGCCTACATTAACCGCAAGGGCTTCCCCTCCATCAACTGCCAGGTCGTGTGTGATGCCCAGGGCATAATAACGAATGTGTGTGCTGTCCTGGAAGCTACCATGATTCCCATATCTGGCATCTGACACAGCTGTACCAGACATTTGCCAATGGGGACATCCCACATGGTCACTTAGTGGGGGATGCTGGATATGCACTGGAGCTGTGGCTGATGACACCCATTAGAAACGCACACACCTGAACAAGAATGCCATAATGAGGCACAGGCACAAACACGAAATGTAATAGAGTGTGTGTTTGGGCTGCTCAAGTCACGGTTCCAGTGCCTGGACACATCTGGTGGAGCCTTGCAGTACTCACCAACTACATGGACCCAAATTGTCATGGTATGTGCTATGCTACATAATATGATTCTGTGAAAACAGCTGCAGCAGGACCAGCATAGGGCCGTGACAAACAGCCCCCCACCATTGCCAAGGCCATCACAGGCAGAGCGTGACTCAGAGGAGGAACAACCTAAGCCTGCCCCAGTAGGCAGAAGGAGACGTGCCCAGTATGCCCTGGCCTTGGCAAAAAGGCAACGCATAGCACATACACTAGCTCAGTAGGAACCCTGGGGATGATACCCCTCTCTGACTCACTCACTCATATAGTAAAAGGGACGCCTAACATGACACAACCTGCTTTCAAACATGTACAGGGAGTGTAGTATGTGCATCCAACATAGGCAGCCCTGCAGCACCACCTGAGGCATGATTGCCATGTGTTAAGCAATGTAACACCATCTAGTATATGCAAACATGATGACCCTGCCTAACATCTCACCCTCACCAAGCATGATGCCACACTATGAAGACAACAAGATCAAGTACAATAATTGGCTGAAGTATTGCTGTTAGTCAAAGGGGAACAAATGGCTGACAGCCTGGGATGACATGTCGAGCAAGACATGATGCTCCACCTGCTAGGGATGGCATGCACCCAGCACACCTGGCTGTGTGGATACTGGTAAAGGCTTTTGTCACCCCCACTGTGCCTTGAATAGGTAAGGCTAGAAACACAAACCCACCACCATAGCTAGCACAAGAGATAACAACCTGGACGTAATGCTACCCAATGCCAGAAGTCTAAACTGCAAGATGCATGCAGACCAAACCCACCTCAGCATGGAGAATGGTAATATCTGTTCTGTAACAGAAACCTGGGTCAAGGCTTAGATGAGCACCCTAATACTACCAGGTTATGCCTTATACCATGCTTTACAGCCCCAAAACATGGAACAAACTACAATAGAAGTGTGGCTATCAATAATTGTCAAGGATAACCACACCCCAGGTTGGTACCACAGCAAGAAGCAGCATGGACTATCCACGGGAAAGTAACAGTGGCTCAAACTGCATCCCAGTTTGCAGCCTGCTACAGACCACCCTCCCAAACCCAAGAACCCCAGTCAGCCTTCCTGAAGACATTGCAGAATATGAATGTCTCACCAAATACCAAACAAGGCACACACAAATTATGACATAGGTGGTAATCCATTATGTACGGGAAGAAGTAATCAGGGACCTAGGGACACAAGTGGACAGTAACTCATCATGTGACACTCACATTGCCAAGGTGGCCAGGAAGACCTACTATATTGCCCACCTTAACATGAAAGGATGCACATGTAGATCAAGAGAGGTCACTGTGCCCCCATACTCTTCTCTTATCAGGCCCATACTTGAGAACAATGCCCCATTTTGGATGCACCTTACCTGACACCTGCAGCAGTTAGAAAGACCCCAAAAGTACCTCACCAAGAGGATAAAGGGTCCAAACATTTGTCATCTGCTGCCTGGCTGAAGAAACCCCAGCCCAATTCACATGCATACGGCCCAGTCAGAGGCGATGTATGCCTGATGTACAAGGCCATGTCCAATCCAGAATGAATGGACATGCTCCACTGCAGAAACTCCAAATCCAGCAGAGACACCACAGTGAGATATCTGAACCTCAACACATAGATAAATAGGATGTGCTGGAGGGACAGATTCATAACCCAGAGGCTCCTTACATTCTGGAACAGAATCCCAGTCCATGATAGGCTGAGCTCCACACTCATACTCTACAAGAGAAATCCGGTCAAGTGCATGGGAGATAGTAGGTGTACACTGGGGCCACCTCTGTGTCACATCTACTAAACTAAACCCTAAATGGGCATAATATGTACATTGCAAGGGGTGTCAAAAGCCACACACAGTCTGTCTAGGCTCAAACATAGCCAGTATGAACCTATGAACCTATGACGATACAAATTGTGCAGGACACAAAGGATAATCACACAGCTGTCCTAACTGATGGTAGGAACCACAGGGATATTCCACAGATGTGCTCTGCATTACTCAAATATCACAAACAATACACCAAACCCACACACATTGCCAACATCCAACCTAACAGATTCTTTGCAAACTCCACACCAGCACCAAACTGCCAAATATCTATCCCAGCAGAGTGCTGGCCCCCTGACATTGCAGATGCTGAGGTAACAGCCAGCATCTACAAAGCAAACCACACAGCATCAATGGTACCAGATGGTGTCCTGGGTTGTGTCCAACAAGAACTGTAAGAAGAATGGAACACCAAATAGCACTACTGCTCACTCTCAGTCTTACCACAGGATATGTACCCAAAGAGCAGTGTACAGCAACAGTGGTCCCTCACCACAAAGGTGGTGCCTGAATGGATACTGCAAACTATCACACCTCAACCCTGACTATCTTGGTCAGCAAAGTAATGGAGAGGATGATCATGGACCCCAGGAATAACGAGATTGGGTACCTACAGACATTAGACCCTACCCAGTGTGGCTTCCATAGGGCATATCCTGCCCCTTAAACATGTCTGACTCATGTGAAACATGCACCAAGGCCATTGATGAGGGGAATGTGGTTCACATAGCCTATCTGGACCTTGCTAAACCCTTCCATACAATACCCCAGTTGTTCAGTACAGATAGGCTCACCAGCCTAACTATAAACCCCTATCCAAGTAGATGGGTTGCAAACCAGCTCAAGGACAGAACTGACCTGGTCAGAAATGCTGCAGCCATGTCAGACTACAAACCAGGTACAACTGGCATCCCACAAGGCATGGTCCTGGGACTTCTCTTGTATGGTATATATGTCACATAGGTACAGGTCAACATGGAAGGACTGTGTCTGAACAGGTTCGCAGATGACTACAAACTGCCCACCATATCGGACCCTCCAGCTGACACAAGCATCCTACAAAAGGCACACATAGAAACAGACAAGTGGTGCCACAGCCATGTCAACAAGCAAAATGCAGAATAGTGTATAGTCATCCCATGTGGAAACACAGTACGTGGCCACAAATTACCACATAGGTTTTAACCCATTAAGTACATCAGGAGCAATAAGAGACCTGGGGACACAAGGTGATAGATATCCTGCATGTGACAACCATGTGTCTGTAGTGGTTACAGAAACATACCATACACCCACCTAATCATGAAGGTAAGCACAGCTAGGTCAGGGGAGGTCATTGTGCCTCTCCAGTCATCCATCAGCAGCCTCACAATTGCGTACAATAGCCCTTGTGGGATGTACCTTAGCAGACACCTGCATCAACTGGAAAGACCCCACAAATACCCCACCAGGAGGAGCTCAGAGCTGTAACAGATGCCATGTGTTGCCTGATTAAACAAACTGCAGCTCCACACAGTGGCATACCGCCTGGCTAGAGGTGATCTGTGCCTGATGTATAAAGCCATGACCAAGCTGGAATCAATGGACATTTGGCACCATGCAAATCTGAATGCTGGTGACCTATGCACATGACAGGCCTGAACCCCTGCACTGACATAAACAGAACATGCTGTACTGATTGGTCCATAACCCAGAAGCTCACTCCACTCATGACTAAACTCCCAGTACATGTTATCCAGGGAGTCCTCATTGACTGTCATCCAGAGGAATCATGATGACTGGATGGGAGATGGTAGGTTTACCCTGGATATCACCTGTATGTCATGGGTAGACAGAGGCACAGCACACTAACCTTGAAATATGTCAGGTCAAACACCAGTAAATATGTGTGTTGAAGGACAAACACTCTCTGACTAGCATTACAAATGGCCTAGGGCACATGGCCATTGTTTGTCACTGTCCACACAAGTTGTGGAATACATTAACAATGTCGGACAATCTTGTTCTATGTTGTCCATATCTGAACAAAAAGCAACATGGTCATATCTGCACAACTGGCCCTCAACCAGTCTGGTCTGCTCACTATAAATATTACAAGCAGTGATAGGAGTGAAACCGATGATACTGTCCACCACAGTGAAAGTACTGAACCAGTACACTATACGACAATACACTGTTTGGTCAGTATGAAAGGATGTTGACAACTGTATACAAACTATCCCATGGCAACCCTGCAGGCACAGCATAATGCCTGTTAAGTTCAGACACAAAGCAGTTGGGCAGTAAGAACACAACCTGACATCCAACACTCAACTGTACATGTGAAATATAGATTAAGTCCACACACAAACACAAATGTGGTGGACCACAGATCTCAACATATGGAAAGTTCACACTGGGCATGCTCGCACACTTAGATAAATGAGACGTGTCAGTCAAGAAGCCATATAAACTGTGAACTGGGCATGCTCACACACTTAGGCCATGTCACAGTTCAGCGGTTGCACACACATATCTGACATTTGTATGTGTTAATACAGGAGCCTCCCACAATACAGAAATCTGCCCAGTGCACACAGTGAAATCACAAAAGAGACATAAGTAAAGAAGTGGATCCCACTCATATGCAAACATCTGCCACAGTACACAAGTTGTTCATAGAGATAGGGAAAGCTATGGCAATAAAGACCCACAAACAGTTTATGAGCAACAGATACTTGCATCTGACAGGTAAACATATGGCCGTAGAGTTCAATACTAGGCTGTTGTCCCTAGGGAATACAGAAGGCTATCCACAGTGTATTTGACGTCTGCCTCCACAGTACAGTAGGCCACTGTGCCTCTGCAAAGTTAATGCATATATATGCTCTCCCCCTTACTGATGGATAGTAACAGATGTACATACCTCTTCATAAATAATGATGTCAGCACATTATACATATGTCAGGAGCACAAATGATACCCAGTAATTTGAATAGCGTGCTCAGCTACTGCATCTCCCGCAAGTGCTATAACAAGTGTTATAACATAGTTAGGTAGGGGTTTGAATCCTGCAAATGCTCAGTGTGAATGTGGGGGGGGAGTAGG
Source organism: Protopterus annectens (assembly GCF_019279795.1). NCBI lineage: Eukaryota > Metazoa > Chordata > Ceratodontiformes > Protopteridae > Protopterus > Protopterus annectens. The sequence goes on from NC_056746.1 coordinate 633,078,728, forward strand.
GTGTGTGCAATTCTATGTGTAAGAGAAATGTCCCTTTTGGCAACTAGTACAACACACCACATGCTGCATATTCCACTGTCTAAACACTGATGATGTCAGCACCCTATAAGTACAGCATGAGAAAGAAAGCCTCCCAGTAATGCAAATAGCACACTCTGCTACTGCGTCTCTCACAAATGTCATAACATAGTTAGGTAGGGGTTTGAATCCTGCAAATGCTCAGTGTGTGTATGTGTGAATGTGGGGGGGGGAGTAGTGTGTGTAATTCTATGTGTAAGAGAAATGTCCCTTTCTGGCAACTAGTACAACACACCACATGCTGCATATTCCACTGTCAAAACACTGATGATGTCAGCACCCTATAAGTACAGCAGGAGAAAGCAAGCCTCCCAGTAATGCAAATAGCGCGATCTGCTACTGCGTCTCTCACAAATGTCATAACATAGTTAGGTAGGAGTTTGAATCCTGCAAATGCTCAGTGAATGTGGGGTGGGGGGAGTAGGGTATGTGTAAGAGAAATGTCCCTTTTGGCAACTAGTACAACACACCACATGCTGCATATTCCACTGTCTAAACACTGATAATGTCAGCACCCTATAAGTACAGCAGGAGAAAGCAAGCCTCCCAGTAATGCAAATAGTGTGCTCTGCTACTGCATCTCTCACAAGTGTCATAACACAGTTAGGTAGGGGTTTGAATCCTACAAACGCCATGTGTATTTTTGTCACACAGTTTGTCCATGTGTGGGGTGTTGTTCCCAATATTGCACGACATAGATTATATCAGTAATGTCGATGCACACATGATGTATGTGTGCCACATACACATATGTACCTGTGACCTTCAATAGTTCCCATGTCTGAAGCCTGCCTCATGTGAATACATGGAATTTGCATTAGACAACTTTATGACTGTGGTTTTCTTTGCAGGGGCTGCATGTGGTATGTGAATATACAGTGTGAGTTGTATATGGTATCATCCTACCAGCGAGGGATACACGTCTGGTCTGGAGCATATAGTCCACATGTTGTTGATGAACAGGTGCAGCATGTTTTCACCTCTTGTGGGAGTGGTAACAAGTTGTTCCATAGCAATTCAGTGAATAAATGCTAGGAACCTTTCAGCTAGGGTCTTGGAGCTAGAGTAATGCTCACACTCTATGTTTGGGTAGTTGCAGTCCACCCATGTAATGGTGTTTGTAGAGACCGTCATATTCCCAGTGTTGTCAGGAAGGCCAAGTGGGTTTCCTGGGTATGGGAGGGTGGTGTGTGCCAGGCTATGAACCTGAAGGCAGTCTAACCCACTGTTAGTTGCACATGGATAGGCTCTGATGCTTTGTGCTGTGCCACCAACCTGGAGGTGTGTGTATCTGTGGTGTCTTTGGATACTTCCCCCATGTTCTGGTTTGGTGCATGTTTAGGGGACGACATGCATGGTATGAGGTATAACCTGGCAGTGATGGGGTGCACCTGGGAGCCTTGAACCAGGATTCTTTTACTGCACAGATATTGCTGTTCTCCATGCTAAGGACAGTTTCCAGTGCATGCATCTTGAGGTTTACACTGCTGGTGTTGAGTAGCATTACTATTAGTGTCCTATCCCGTGTGATACCTGTGGAGGTGGCTATGTAATTTGAGCCTTGCATTAAAAGGCACTATGTGTGTAGCAAGAGCCTTTGCCAATATACAACAGCCCATGGGTGACAGGTGCAAGCTGTTCCCAGCAAAGCATCGTGGCTTGTCTAGCATGTAATCCCATGCTGACAGACATTGGATTCTCTTTGAATGACACCGAAACATAAGCCAATTGTAGAAATTGATCATCCTGTCTACATATTGTGGCAGCATTCTTGGTGAGAGTAAGATGCTACTCAAGGTCAGGGTCATACCAGCCTGTGCCACATGCTCAGAGAGCCCCTCTATGTCCCCTATCATGTAGTCCAGGGAGGTACGTCACAGGTCATTCACACTGGCACGGACAATGACTGAGTCATATTTGTACATGCCTTGGAGTGACCTGTATGCTTGTGTTATGTGGTGGATTATAGTGCCCGACGGGCATCTCACCATGACCCTCTCCTTGTTCAGCCTGGAGAGCGGGACCTTAGTGTACCTGATGATAGAGGTACCTATTACAACTGTAGCAAGTGTGTTGTTTAGCCTTACGGGCTGTGACTGTTCAGCACACAGGCTTTGTGAGCTATGTGTTGCACGTGCTCTGTTCTGGCGTAACGTTTGCTTGTGTGTCTGCTTCGGAGGTGTCTGCTGCTCAGGCAGGATGCTATTCTGAGACTCCAAGAATGTTCCTGTGTGTTTATGTGTTTGGATTGCTGTTGTGGTAGGTCTATGTGAGACTGGTATTGTATTCACTATAGTATCCCACTCCACCTGACAGGTTATGCCAGTACTGAGTTAAGAGAGCTTAGCCCCCAGTTTGGCTATGTGGTTGCATCTCTCACATGTGTTGTAAGTTTATGGGAAGGGGAGAGGTTTGTCTGTGTACATGAGGCAGCTATAACATTGCCACATGACTCACAGATTCACCAAATGGACCAGAGAGGAGATTGACAAGTGACCTTTGCACATGCTACCATAGTATTGTGAATTCCATAATAATTAACAACACATAGGGCCAATGGGGAACAAGGTACACAAGGTGAGTATGTGAGGGTGTAGTGCTTCTGATTTGTTAGTGCTGGCATATATAAATGCTTTTGTGAGCAAATGCCAGGTAAGTCATATGCAATGTGTTACAGGCAACTTACATGCAAACAGGACAAATAGTGACGTTCTGTCAAGTGAGACATGGACATCAGTAAAGTAAGCAATACAGATGTCACTAGGGATCCACAGAGGCACTGTAAATCTGCATTGCAGGTGGAATCAGTGTTTCAGGGAAATAACAAGCAAACATGCATACAAACAAAGCTACAGTCAGCAGGCCTGGACCTAGTCTATGCTACAACAAACAAGGTGTACCACTTCCAGTAGGTAGCAGTGCAAATATGCAGGCACTATAAGCCTGTACCCAGAAATTCACAGGTCAGACGGGCAGGGTCCAGCTTCACCTCCCACAAGTGTACAAACCATGTACCTTCGTAATGTAGAATAACTGGCCTGAAACCCAAGTGCTCATACCTGAACTAATACACATTTCGAATAACAGACACTGAGCCCTCACTCAGCAGTTCCAAACTTAGTAGGATGTATGCTACCTGTCCTGGCACCACAGTATCCTTGACATTTATGGAGACTCTCCCTACTGTCATAGTTAGTTCTGTGTTTTGGGGCTGTCAAGCATGGTATGAGGTGTGACCTTGTAGTGCTAGGGTGCTCTTGTGAGTCTTGAACCTGTTGTGTATTACTGCACAGATATCAACATCCTCAAACATCCTCATTGCAGAGTCGAGTGTGGACAGCATGCAACTTGCAGTTTACATGTCCATCGTTGAGTATCAATACTTACATTTTCTTATCCCCTGTGCTACCTATGTAGGTGGCCTTCTGTTGACAGCCTTACTACCAGTATGCAAAAATGTGCAGACATTACACTATGGTAATTACTATGGGTGTACAAAACAATACAATGACAATCATACTGTTACTGCATCAGGCATGCTGGGATATACCCACAGTGATATCATTACACTGTACTGTTGACAACATGATACTATTACCTCACTTCTATGTAGTCACCCTGTGCATCAGCACCATGTTAACCTGTTACTGCACCGATGTTACAGATTGCAGGAGGTGGCACAGTTTCATCATATGCACAGGGTGTGTACTTGGTATGCCTGAGTCTGCCACTGATACAACCAATTGACATGTATGTGTGTGTGTGTTGGTGAGGGACAGCAGTACAAGATGGGGCAATGTTGATGCAGTGTGTGCGTGTATGCGGTAGCCCTAGGTGTTATCAATTCGCATGTGTGTATGCATGCACACAGTTCCACCTCATGGCTGCCATATACAGGTGTTTGTGGACAGCCACAGACTGTACCTGCCAGGTCATACAGATCACTGTCTCTGGCCATGGACATAGTACCTATGCCTGGCAGGGGTGCTACGGACCGTACCAGGTACTAAATCAGACTGGGTACTGTCATCAGAAGCAGGTGGTTGATGACTGGAGACAGGTCCCTGTTGGGACTGTCCAGAGCCACGTGCATGTGGTCTCCTGGGGCAGTCTGATGACAGCACAGACCCAGCATTGCTGGAGCTGCTGCTGGCACTATGTGAGTGGCCGCGGGCCTGTTGTCATCTGCGATGACTGCCAGCTGCTGCTGTTGCTGGCATACACCCACGTCGATGCCTCAACCATCCACCATTGCCCTGGCTCATGGACATGTAGTTGTCGAACAGATCTAATGTGTCCCCCCAATGTCTGTCAATGACCTCGGTAAAATTACGGATGGCAGCAGCAACATCACGCATACTGTCATTCATAGCTGTGCGACATGCTCTCAGCTCCCTCAGACCCTGTCTGGTGTACCATTCCATACGTGACTGTGCCTGCATTACAGCCTGAAACATAGCTGAGGTTGAAAGACCTCTGTGGGCACGTCTGACTGGGGCAGTACGCCCACGTATGCTCCCACGAGAACCCCTGGACATCTGCCTGTGTAGTACCATGTCAGGACCCTGGCCATGGCTGCTGTGTGGGGATGCATGTGCCACCGATACCACATTACCCTGGTCAATGCCCACTGTATCCTGTCCATCACCTAGGGACATTGGTGACAAAGGATGTATTGGCAGGATGACTGTGCGCATTGATGGGGTTGACAGCTGTGTACTGTCAGTTGGCTGACCAACGACGGACCCTGGCACACCTCCCTGTGCCATTACACAGGTATCATCATTATCACAATCCATGGCAGCTGATTCAGGTTCCCTGCTGCACAACACCAGAGCAGCACCAGAACCTGTGGGAGTAAGACAGGAAACACAGTTTACAATGTGTACACAATGTTACCACTGATACACACAGGCACACATGCACACTTGCACACATGTGCACATGCGTACATGCACACATGCACAGATGCACATGCACACATGCACACAGGTGCACGTGCACACATGCACACATGCACACAGGTGCACATGCACACATGCACACATGCACACTCCTCAGTATATGAGATATCAACAGACAGACACAAGCACACCTGCAATCAAACACATAGCACTACTGTTTGAGCCTATTATTACTATTAGTATCAAGAGTATTGAAGGTATTGTTATTACACACTCACCAGCATGGATAGGCTGCCTTGCTGTTACACCAGAGGGTCCTGCAGAAATGAGACATTTATTGTCAGTGGGCACAACTGTGCCATTGATACTGTGAGTATGATACAGTTCAGTAGTACAGCAGTTGGCTTTCACAGGTCTACTGCTCTTGCACAATAATTACCAAGATAACAGCTACAAACCGAGGACACACCTCACACATGCATAAACTATCAGTGTACTGAACAGTCAACTATACATATGGCATGTTACCTGCACGCTCCGAGTCCTGCTGCTGGGTGGCTCCAGCCTCCATCATTATGCATGTATGCTGCTGCTGTTGTTGCTGTTGGGCTGGAACCACAACACTTAGGAGTAGTCCCTCCAGTCTGGTGAGGGGGGATGTATAGCCACCCCACCACCTGTGGCAAGCTGTTGCCTGTGGATATCTGATGCATGCTGATGGACATTTCTAATTAAATCACTGCAGTGATGGCGTACCTGCTCATATGTCCGGTTATGCGTGCCTATGTCATTTACCCGATGGACCAGGCCTTGCCACAGTGCAGCCCTCTCCTGCTGGTTCTGGCTGGTGTGGGAAAAGAGTATTGCGAAATCCCGCACCAGGCTCTGGTGTATCTCCTCATCCTGTGCAGTGGAGTAGGTAGGGTTTTGCTGGTGACCCATAGCCCTGAAAAGGAAAAGAAAAATATGTCAGCAATATATGTCAGCAAAATATGGCACACATAATACATATAATACTCGACTGTAGTGATATAACTTAACTCCCATATATAGCATCTGTCTGTCTATTGGGGGATACACATGTAAATGACCAGATATCAGTGCTCAGCCGACAACTGTGCAACATTACCTAGCACACTCCATACGACAGACTAGTATACTCCAGCAGTCAGCACACTGATTCAGGTCCAATGCACAACTTCACACTGGGGGTTTGTATCAAGGTACTGTATGGGGAACATTATCAACCCATGCACTGCATGCAATGCATGTTACATATTTCACTGGTAATGCAAACTACTCTTACTTGCCCGTAACCCTACCTACACCGCAGTGACATACAGGGTAACACAGCACAACATATGGCAATGTAGTATGTTTGGATCACAATACCTCACACATCTGTCTCTGGCCTCACACCAAGGACACACACTAGCATGACAGACAGTCATGGTGAGCAATCACACCATTACATAACATGCACCCAGTCACTGGCACACTCATTCCACCTCACATAGTTGGTTTGCAATGGGTTTGTGGGTGTGCATTGTGTCTTGGGTAGGTAGTATGCTATTGGCCCTGGGCCTACAGCAGCATACTGTTATGCTACCCTGCCCCTTGTGACACATGTGATGTGATCGTACCTGCTCCTGTCAAACAGTTACACAGGGTGACTCATATGGCATATTACCTATCTGCATAACATTCAGCAGGGATATGTCTGACATCTACTCATGGGGAGCCTTACTTCTTAATGCTGTGTGGTTTACTCCAGGGTATGTCTTATCTGTGGGTAGGAACCTGTACCTCCACCATGTGCTCTTTACAGCGGTGACAAGGACGACAGACATAGGTCATTTAGGTTGTGGATGTTGTGAGGTGTTACCATGGTTGTTGGACAACTGTCATGGGTGTGACTTAACTATGTATATCCAGCAGTGGTAACCTCTATGTAGGTAGTATGGGTGCGCTCTGTGGTCTTGTCAGTCACTCTGCATAGGTAATGTGTTTGAGTGCATTGTCACAGTTTCTTATGTATGACTGTATCCTTCTCCATATCTGTAGCTGTCATGGGAGGTACATACCGTGTAGGACATTGTGGGGTGTAGAGGGGTACAGTGACCTACATTTCCATAGCTGACACACCATGTCTGCTGACACATACCATGTACAGGTATTACAGGACTAGTGTGCCACTGTGAATATCAATGGGGAGCCTATTGTACACTTATTGCCCCTGTTCCCCCCTGACACATGCAGTGGTGGGCAGGCAAGCACATATGTGGTGGTTACTGGTGTAAGTGTTTTGGAATGGGGTATGGTACTCCAGTATCCACACTGGTGTTCACTCCATGCCTTTGTCACCAGGCACCTGTTGCAATATATATATATATATATATATATATATATATATATATATATATATAGATATAGATATATAGATATATATATATATATATATATAGATATAGATATAGATGTGGAGAGAGAGAGAGAGACAGAGGGAGACAGAGAGAGAGAGGGGGTGGGACAGAGAGAGAGAGAGAGATAGTCATATACAGACATATCTGTAGACAGTCAGATCTGTCTGTATATGTATATGTATCTACATATATCTATATATGTATGTGTGTATTACATATATATGTATGTGCATATTCTATCTATCTATATATGTCTATGTATTTCTACATCCCTCTCTATCTGATAGATATATATATATAAACCTTTTTATTTGTACATATGTATACACACACTAACGTACTGATAAACATCCATTACTGTACAACCTACATTGTACATTGCACTACAACCTACATTGATATGTGCACATAGTTACCTTCACATACATATGTATGTACAGCCTTCAGGACAGTTGCAGTATGTCCCCTGCCCTATGCACATCTTCATATACATAGATACAGACCAATAACACATATGGAGGGTTCACGGTATGTAGACTATTATATTATTACTTTACATTACCTGTGTTTGTTACAGCTGTTTGCATTGGCTTTGTGATGGTTGGCCTGCTGCTGCTTCTCTTGCCAGCTTCAGTTTGGCTTGACAGTGTCAGGTTGTGATGACAACTTGTTTGTTTTGTTGTTTTAAATTTTCTTTCTTTTCCCTCTCTCTCTCTGTCTCTACCTCCAGAGGGTGGAATGAAAGTATTGCATGCGTGGACTGGGAGTACAGGATGCTTTTGTAGGTATCTGTACATGTCCATGTGATGGCCTCTGCACCAATTGTTAGCCAGCATTTACTAATTGCATGCAGCCTGTTGTGTAGTGATTGCAGTTCTCACTGTGATTTCAGGACAGTGCTATAAAAAGTTATGCTAGGTAGGCGTAGCCCTTTCAGATTATCAGGGTGGGGACCATGCTGGTATGCTGTGGACACTGTTCTGTGAGTGTAATAGTTGGTATGTCTCTCATATTTCAGGCTGCGTTGTAGACACTGCAATGCATGTTGTACTGTAACCTGAGTATTCCTTCCTCCAGTTTCCTCTTCTCAGTGTTTATGTAAACTGACACCTAAGACTAGTAATACTGTGTATATGGGTGTGTGTGCTTTCCTGTGGGACTTGTGGTGTAACTGGTATATAGCAGTGGCTCTTGCAATTTGTTGCTATGGTTTCAATATTTGCCCTTTACATTCACTCCTTTTATGCCTGCTAGGTGTCTTCACTGTAATGTGTTGCTATGGCTTTCCTATTTTCCATTTAAATTCACACCTTGTAATGCTTGCTATATCTGTTTGAGCAGCAATTCCCTATGTGTTTGTTCTGGTAGGGTGGTACTGCATGCAGTGTGGTCTGGCCATGGTGTGGGCCTTGTCACCTAGAAGGGTATTTGATTATGCTGCTGAGCAGGCCTCAGATACTCTCAGGTGCATCTTTTATCAGCCTCATGGAATCGTACATATCAGTGGGTTACACCCATGAAATTTTCTGATATTCTGCAGTTGTGACTGTGGGTTATTTTAAGCATATGTATTACTACACCATTTGTGATGTGCAAGTGGTGCATACTTTCAGTAATTCATAGTTACCATTGCATGTGTTGTAACACCTTTCTGCCTACTGTTAGTACATTTCACAGGGAGCCAGTGGGGTACAGTTAACATTTGTTTTCAAATCAGGGACATCCCTGTAACTCAGTCACAGTTGCTATGTCTGGGCTCTTAACTATTCAAATATGGCAGTGTTTATCCTGCTCTGAGTATGTGTGTGGCTTGCAAGGTGCTGCTGTGACATTATTACCTACTAGCTACCAACTAGCGTGGCTGTTTCTCTTCACACACTAATATTTTACAAATCCACTAGATTTGACAGTAAATATACATGACATGCTTTGTGTACTAGAATTCCTATATTCCATTTACATTCATTCATACTATTTCATGATATATGTATTTCAGCACAATGTCCTTGTATAGCAGTCATGGCTTAGTGGTAAGTCATGCAGACTACTGTTTCCAAGGTCCTGGGTTCAGGACTGACAGTGGGATTTTATTTTGCTTCTGAGCAGACTGCAGGCCTTGTCATTCAGAGTGACTAAGGCACTTTTAAGCAGTTGTAAGTGGGGTAGCGCTGGTTTGCGTGGAGCTCACGCATGCACACTGGCGTTTAGCTTCGTGCACACACGCGTAGCTAAGCACACACAAGCGCATACCCGCTTACAACTGCTTAAAAGTGCTTACTCTTGCACACACCCATGCTAATTTCTTTAAAAGAAATGAAAATGCTGAGACAGGAAAGTGGTGAAAAAGGGGTCACAAAGAGGGTAGGACAGTAGGGAAACAAGCTCAGGATTTGCAGTAAGGGTGTAGGAAAGGCCCATAGCTGCACATTTCTTTATCAGCAACAGCTGTGTATACATGTGTAATTTGGTGTGAAATTTGAAACCTTCCACCCCTGAGAAAGGGGTGAGGATAGCAATATTTGTTGTACAGCCAATTGTAATTGCCAGTTCACATGTCCAGCAGACATGTCTGCGAAATGGGCAGCTATGTATGGGGCGTAATTTTTTTGCGGGAACAGAGTGCCCCTTTTTTTTTTTTTTTTTTCAGGTGAGAGTGGAATGCCAGGTACGGGAAGTAGGTCTAGTTGGGGAGGTAGGTAGGGGAGGTTAACAAACAAGACAAACGAGATGCATACAGAGGTGGTGTATGACACATGTGGGGGGGAAACACAATTGACGGGGATAGATGTTTGGATATCTCGAGCCCATGAGCCCACAGATGGCAACAGTGGAACTGAGATCCCCACCCATGGGCAGTTGCCACTGTGCCTTCACTGCCCAGGACGGGGCTGTGCTGGGGGCTGTGTAGGATGGGCAGCAGGCATGCCCATGAGTTGTGCCACCCGTGCCTCAAGCTGGCGTAGGGGCTCAAGCACAGAATGCCTGATCTCCCTACGCACCACAGTCCAGATGCTACGGAGGGTGAGTGGATGGTCTCCTCCAGCCACGCTTGCAGAGGGGGGACGAGCCCCATCCCCTGCAGTGCTTCCACCTGAAGGTGGCACAGGGCCACTGGAGGAGGGTCTGGCCTGGGCACTAGTGCCAGGTGCACTCGCCAGCTGAGGTGGGAGAGGTGGGTCCGCTGGAACCCGCCTTCCCTGTCGTCCTATGTTTTGCAATATTTTATGACAGTTTGGGTTAGTAACAAAGAATACCATTCACAATTAGTTGTAACAGCATGCATTAGTATTCCCATTAACCAAACACCCATAAATTCAAGACATTGAACAGCAAGCATAACACATGCATAATTTGAACAACAGTACACAATCCAACAGCATGCAGGGTTGATTGATGGCAACAGGCCATCATGTTTGGATGTATGAACAGGGCACATGCATCAACATACATGCAAATATGCATGAACCAACAGGACAAATGTCCAGGGGAATTAATTGTGAATTCACATACCCATTTCATGTGGAATGGATTATTTGTGGTTATAGGGTAGGGTGAAGAAATATTTCATTAACAACTTCAAATACCTATACATATGCTGTACATTTCTACTAGCTGCAGATATATACACCCTACAGGTCTGACTACAGTTTCCTATGTGTAAACCTAGGCATGTTGGTGATGGGAATGTTACTGCTACATTAATATACATTGCATTTTTATTCATACACGTTCATGTCTGGCTCTGTTCAGCTACAGCATCCTGCTACATTTGATTTATATGGCTCTAGACAACTGTGGATGTTTGGTATTTCATACAACCATACTATCTGCATACTGCAAAGGTACAGCAACATATCCAAATTGTGGGACAGACATTCCAGCTTCAGTACTTTATTGCACACATTTCACTCTTTGGTTGTGCCTGTCACATTCATTTCATTCTGTACTGACTGCAGTATACTTTATTCAGGAATTATTACAACTTTCTTGGTGGATTCATACCTCTTTCTCACACTCTCACTTGTTTTATTTTTACAATTCAAGATGGTACTTAATTCTAGGCTTTATTGACATGTTTTACGTGGTTACAACAATCCTTTCCAACAGTCTCACTTGTGTAATGTTTCAGATTTTAAACGGGGATATATTTCACACGTGTTGTACTCACCTTGTGTAGCTGTAATTTACAGCCTGCTGCAGGTTATGTACTATTACATTACAGGTGAAACATCTTTATTTCAGACTTGTTTCATTTTTATTTTTGGATTACAGGCTGCATCACACTTATGTAATCACACAGTACTAGCAGAATCTCTCTTACACTGCTACTTGCACTTTTTATTAATAAGTGACTACACTGCACTCTTTTGCAAGCTGTCATACTTATATATTTTAACAGTTACAGGGAGAGAATTACTAACCTACCTGGTGGTGCAACCACACAAGCCTATAGGCATAGGCTCGACGATTCACAGAACAGACACCTGCAGCTGTAATATAAATGAAGTAATATTGGAATACACATCTCCATAATATCAGCTAGGTTAATTTCTTACATAAATAATTACATGTAACTTACTCAGTAGTGGGGCGTTGGGCATTTGCCGGGCCTCCTGGATCCAACAGTTCAGTTGGTCCTGCTTCCATCTCTTCAGGTCCGCATGGTGGTGAAGGACCTGTTCACCAGTCCTTGGTATTCCTGTGGCACTGGTGAGATCATGTGCCAACCGGTCCCACGCCTCAGCCTTGTATGCTCCCCAAAGGACCTGGCCCTGCATGAGTTGGGCCTCATGATCGTGGACGAGGAGCCAAACCATATATTTGGACTCCTCAATGCCCCACCTCTGTGCTCGGAAGCAACTACCCTCTCCTACACCTGCCATCCTGACTGCAAATCGGTTCCACAATCAGTTATGCTGTGTATTCCCGCCTATGGGGCTTATATATGTCGTTTTTCCCACACTTATCTGTGATTGGCCATTTTGGAAATGTATCAGTTTCACAAAACCTGCTTTGTCATGTTTCTCTTTCCATTCATTCCTATATATATGCTAATACTGCATTTCTAAGAGCAACTGTCATGGCTTAGTGGTTCAGTACTTTGAATATGGTGCATGGTATCCTGAGTTCGAGCCTGGCCATTGATTTTATTATTTTATGACTGTCTACACAGGCTAGAAGGTGTGTCTGTGTAAAGGCAGTTTTGATGCAGCTTGCTCAATGTTGCCTGCTGGTTAGCTTGTTGGCGCGGTGCGCAGCTCCGCATAAACGGGTTACGCTGGTTTACGCGTCATTTGGATGTCAGCATGCATATTATGCTCAGCTCAGCTACGGGCACACAGTTTCAGTGTGTTACAATGCTGCTCAATCCCGGGCACTCATTTTACACCTGTTAAACCACTGCTCACCTACGGGCAGATATACACAGCTTGTTAGAGCATAGCTCAGCTATAGGCACTTCTGACATTTCTTTTTTTTATTATCTCACATTTCTTCAAAATACATGGCCCATTTCATTACATTTTACATAAAATATAATTATATATATGTACATATATGTCAGGGAATTGTTTCGTGCTTATTTCACTAGAGATAAAAATTGATGTTGTTGGGGCTCAAACCGTGACTGCCTCCTCTTCAGCCGACGTCTCTACCGTTACGCTATTGCTTCTTGGCTTACTTTGCATATTTAGATCTTATATGCTTTTCCACTGACTGCTAACTGTGGCTAAGCGACGGGCACGCCTGCGCAAACGAGCGCAATTACGGGCAAACATCTTTAATACTTATAAAAAAATATATAACATGTTCATTTTTACATTTTATGTCTATAGTCTGTGGGGGCATGTGTTGTGTTGTGTTTGTTGACATTTACGCGGACTCTCTCATGGGGGTTTACTTTCGAGACTGTTACTCTTCTGGGGGCGTGTCCATTTGCAGGACTCACCCTGCAGACACGCCCCCTACTTTCTTACACGGACCGTGTTAGCCTTGGGTGTGAGTCAGCATGCCCTCATGAATATGCATGGCATGCTGACGTCACACCGTTTAACTCTAGCCTCCGTGTAAGACTTGTAACTCTTACACGGAGGCTTCGTGAATCCTGCCCAAAGTCTTTCGTTTATTCCAGTCGCTGATTCTGATATCACTGAAGTTGTGTTTGATATCAAATTATTCACACGAAATTTAATGTTGAAAATTATGTATGCCAATAATGATGAAAATGAAGATTTTGTATTTAAGAAACCTAGTTTGTGAAATAATTATAACATCAGATGCAAGAAAAAAATAGATAAAAATATAGTTAAGCATCTGTGTTAATCGACGTTGCATGGACAACGCATACAACTCTATTGGACCACATTCCATGTATCAGTGGCTAGCATTTCCTAAATGGACCAAGCCCAAAAAACAAAATTACACTATAAAAGCAGAAAGGCTACATATAGCCGAGGGAAGTAAGTGCTAGACATAGAGTGCGCTAGAAACCATTATGTACACACAGGTCACTAGAACTAACACATTATAGGTTCATAGGTTCATAGGTTCATACTAGGCTATCTGCCCTGGGGCAATTACAAGCCTAGCCTGATTTTGTTTTCCTTACACCACCCCTTGATTTGAGTATACTGTGCCCTTTTTAAGGTTTAGTTTACTGTGCCTCTGTCTAATAGTGACACGGAAGTAATCCCCAGGACAAACCTACGATCCCCCATCCACTCATCAAGATTCTCCTTGAAGAGATTCAGTGAGGTGCTCTGCCTAACATGAATTGGAATTCTATTCCAGAGCGAAGGGAGCCTCTGGGTTATGAATCTGTCCCTCCAGCAAGTTCTATTTATTTCTGTGCTGAGGTTCAAGTCCCTCGAGCGTGAGGCTCTAAGGGATTTAGATTTACTGAGCTGGAGCATGTCCATTAATTCTGGATTGGACATAACTTTATATGTCAGGCATAGATCGCCTCGAAGTAGGCGGTATGCAACTGAGTAGAGCTGGAGTTTTTTTAACCGAGCAGCATATGGCATCTGCTTGAGTCCCTTGATCCTATTGGTAAGGTACTTTTGGGGTCTTTCTAATTGTTTCAGGTGTCGGGTAAGGTACATACCAAAAGGGGCATTGTATTCTATGATGGGCCTGATGAGGGATGAATAAAGGGGCACGATTACCTCTCTTAACCTAGATGTGAATCCTTTCATGATGAGGTGGGCTATGTAGAAGGTCTTTCTAACCACTTTGGCAATGTGGTTGTCAAAGGAGAGATTGCTATCAACTTGGGTCTCCAGATCCCTAATTACTTTCTCTGTACTTAATGGGTTACCACCTGTGTGGTAATTTGTGGGCACATTGTTTTTGCCAAAGGGTATGACTATACACTTTTTGGCATTTAGCTTTAGACCATGGCTCTGGCACCAGTTATCCGTCTCTGTGAGACCTTTTTGAAGGATGTTTGTGTCAGCTGGAGAGTCGATTATGGCGCCCAGTTTGCAGTCATCTGCGAACTTGGTGAGCCATAGTCCTCCCACATTGGCCTGTACCTCAGAAAAGTATATACCGAACAAGAGCAGTCCCAGGACAGAACCTTGTGGGACGCCACTTGTGACTGGTTTCGAGTCTGACATGGCTCCAGCAACTCTCACTCTGTGGATTCTGTCTTTGAGCCAGTTTGCGACCCATCTTGTGACATAGGGGTTCATATTTAAGCTGGATAGCTTATCTATGATGCCCGAGTGGGGTATTGTGTCAAATGCCTTTGCTAGGTCCAGATAGGCTGTGTGGACTACCTTCCCTTCATCTATGGCTTTGGTGACTGTTTCAAAGAAGTTGACCAGGTTCAAAAGGCAGGATCTGCTCTTGACAAAGCCAAATTGGGTAGGATCTAGTGTCTGCAGGTCCCCAATGTCTTTGTTTATGAGCTCCATGATGATGATTATAAATCAAACGGCGCTGTTCTGTCTGTTCCTAACAGCAATAATTTAGACTAAAATCATATAAATAAGTAAAATACAAAAATGTCACTTAATGAGCACAGGGTTCTGCAAATCACCAGAAAACAAAAAACGGTCTTTCTTGTGAAGCTATATGACTTTCAAATAAAAATTTTTTACCAGTAGACAATAATACAAAACTACTTCTTAGAAGACCTAACTTATTGAATACTAAATTCAAATACATATAAGCTATTGTATGAGTCTCCACAAATAAGAAGCTGATATTACCAATTTTAATCTATCACAAAAAGAAATAAGATAGCTATAGAGAGCATAGCAAACTGTTAAAACAAACAAAAAAACACTTAGTACTGCCTTACCTCAAAAATATATAACGTGTAAATTCTGATGTAAAAATAAAAAAATAAATAGGCAACACTAAAATGTGGTCATCATTATAAAGCCTCTACAAAAAACAACCATCAGAGCTTAGCATGGTTAAGCAAACAGAGGAAAATTATTTATTATAAGTTATTATGCAGAAAAAACTGCATGTAACATTAGTTTTAGACCCATCAACCTGGTAAACATTACAATGAATACTAAAAATGAACATAAAACAGCTTGAATGTATATGATATGCTGAACATGGTTAGCACAATTAGACCATAAAATAATCACTACACTGAATGAAGAAAATCAGAATACATCACAAAGCAGCAGACAACCTACTACTACCTTAAGTCCACACTGCTTGATGGTAAACAAATTAAATAGTATATAGAAGAGCAAAAGAGGTGAAATGAGAAAGAAAAAAGAAAAAAAGGGAAGGAGAAAAGGAAGGAGCAAATACAAAAAAGAATAATAGATCCATCAGAGCAAAGGGAGGTTTTGGTGTGCAAAAACGCACGTGTCAGTGAACACTTAGATTCCTAGCTCTGACTTTAGGTCTTAGAGGAACAATATTGTTCAAGCCCGGGGGGGCAATGAGGTCTCAAATTCACAATCCACTTAGTTTCTTTTAGCTCCGTGAGATTAACAATGTCACCTTTCCTTACTATATTCCTTACTTACTTCATTATTTTTTCTTGCATCTGATATATTATTACTTCACAGGGTATACTATTGTCTATGCTACATGTTTTAAGTCACATAGTTGAGCAGTATATGTTTAGAATTGTTTACTTCGGTTATGTGAAGCCATTACACTTTGTGCTCCTTTAGTGTATCTTGTTTTTGTTTAGGATTGGTCTAGTTAGGAAATGTTACCCATTGATACGTGTAATGCGGTCCAATAGAGTTGTACATGTAGTTCATTTAATGCTGATCAAGACATGTTCTGCATGAAGTTTAATCACATTTATATTTTTATTTTTTCTTGTATCTGTTATTTTATTTGCTACACATGGTATATTGCCATATATGTCACATGTTTTAAATGAGATAACTTAGCACGATATGCTTAGAATCTCTTAGTGTATAATGTGTATAGCACCTTATACTATAACATGTTGTTTTATTTTGAATACTGAAGAATAGCGTTAGCTTTGTGCTAGCAACAGCTAATTCTATAACTTTTAGTTATGTACTCACCATAACTTTAGGTGTTTGGGATCCATCTCGCCTACATTCTGTACTGATGGGCTCGGAGCCGATCCCTCGGCTCCGACTCGCACCACGCTATGCTATAGAGCGAGGCCTCTTATTGGCTGAGCTATTTCTTATCCCAGGATGCACCACCACTAATCCCCCAGATCTTGTTTGTCCGCATTCATGCACACATGCACAACTTGTTTATATAACATTGTTAGATGTTTCAAGATGAAACAACAGGATTCGGACCTTCTGATATCCTCTGATCTCCAAGGAAGGAGGAAGGAGGGTGGGTTATTAGGAATGTAGGTGAGATGGATCCCAAACATCTAAAGTTATGGTGAGTACATAACTAAAAGATGTTATGTGATCCTATCTCGCCTACATTCTGTACTGATGGGACAGCGTCCCTAGCACCTAAATCCCGGGTGGCTCATTGGAAAACACTCCTGAGCACTGTGGAACCAAATGAAGCTCGTCCTCTAGATGCCACATCCAATTTGTAGTGGGAAATGAAAGTGTGCGGGGAAGACCATGTAGCCGCAGCACAAATGTCACTAATGGCAAGCTTAGAATGAAATGCTATCGAAGTAGCCATAGCTCTTGTAGAATGAGCTTTGACAGAGGTGGTAAGCTCTTTGTTAGAATAAGAATAAGCTTGAGTAATACAGTCCCTGATCCATTTGGCAATAGTGACCTTTGTGACAGCTTTGCCCAATTTATTGTCTGCAAAGGATACAAACAACTGATCTGTTTTCCTTGTTTGTTTGGTCCTGTCTAAATAAAAACGCAACTGCCTGTGGACATCCAGTGTGTGGAATATGAACTCCGCTTTATTAGAATATTTTGGAAAAAAGACTGGAAGTTCTAACGATTGTTGTAAGCAGAAACTGGAACAAACTTTAGGGACAAAGGAAGGATTTGGCCTGAGAGATACTCTGTCTTTATGAAAAACCAAGTACGGGGGTTTTACAGACAAAGCTTGAAGCTCTGAAACTCTTCTGGCAGAAGTAATCGCCACCAGAAAAGCAGTCTTCCATGATAGAAATTTTAGATCACATGTAGCTGCCGGTTCAAAGGGGGAGGAAGTTAAGGCGCGTAACACCACATCAAGATCCCATGGAGGAGCAGGATGAGAAATCGGAGGTCTTAACAGAGCAGCACCTTTCAAGAAGGTCTTACACAATCTGTTGCTCATTAAAGGTGGGTTTATAGATTCGTGAAAATTTGAAATCGCTGCCAATTGAACCTTGATGGTAGAGACTGAAGAGCCTTGATTGAAAAGAGAAGTTAAAAATTTTAGTACTTCTGCCACGGGAATAGAGATGGGATCCAGGCCCCGGAGTTGAGCCCAAATAGCAAATCTTTTCCATTTGCTAGAATACAGTTTCTTTGTAGCAGACTTATAGGCCGAAGATAATATGTGTACAACCTCTGGATCCAATGTATGACTCCTGACTATAGTCGGAAGAGGAGGAGCCAAGCCGTCAATTTTAAGGTGTGCAGGGACTGGTGGAATAGTCCCGACTGATGAACCAAAAGGTCTGGGATCTGATCCAGGAACCATGGACCTTCCAGAGCATATTTCCGAAGATAGGGAAACCATACTTGATGAGGCCAGTAAGGAGCAACTAAGATCATTTTGCTCCCCAAGAGAGAAGCCTTTTGGATCACCCTGGGAAGGAGAGGAACTGGGGGGAAGGCATAAAGCAAGCCGGTGGGCCAAGGACGGGCTAGTGCATCCATGGGGCTCTTCCCCGGAGCCGGGGTTAGGGAGAAGAATTCTTTGCACTTCGCATTTAGTGGAGTCGCGAAGAGGTCGCAACACGGAACTCCCCATTTGCTGAAAATCTGACTTGCAACTGTCATGTTCAGAGACCATTTGTGAGGAGAGAGGATGGTTCTGCTCAGTCTGTCGGCTATCACATTGGATTTGCCCGGGATATGAGTAGCCACTAGAGAGCGTTTGGTCGAGACTGCCCATTCCCAGACTCTCATGGCCTCTCTGCAAAGAGGATAGGATCTGGTCCCTCCCTGTTTGTTCAGGTACCAGACAACTGACATGTTGTCTGAGTGAACGGCAATTACGCCCTGAGGGAGATAATCATGAAGGGCTTGAAGGGACAGAAGTACTGCCCTCATTTCTAGAATGTTGATATGAAGTAGGGTCTATTCCGGGTGCCATTTGCCTTGGACTGACCTGCCCAGGGAATGCCCCCCCCACCCCATCTGGGAGGCGTCCGTAGTCAAAGTGGCCGCAGGAGGAGGTGGAACAAAGGGTCGTCCCTGATCCAAATTGGAGGGCACTAGCCACCAGCGAAGGTCCTGTTTGCATGTTTACGTGATCCATATGAGGTGACTGAGATGGAGTTCCTGAAAGGACCACTGAGCTGAAAGAAGCCACTGGAGAATTCTCATGTGCAACCTTGCCAAGGGGACTAGAAGAACCGTGGCGGACATGGATCCCAATAGCTGCAGGACCATTCTGGCTGGGGCTTTGGACCTGGGAAGTAAGGCTCGAACTTGAGTCTGTATGGTTTGTATTCTGTCTGTAGGTAGACAGACCCGCATTCGGTTTGAGTCTATCTCTACCCCTATGAATCTTATTCGTTGAGATGGCAGCAACACAGACTTTGGCCAATTGAAGGTGATTCCAAGGGAACTGCCCAGTGATATAGTGGCTTGTAGGCTCCGCAGTAGTAGATGCTTGGAGGTGGCAGTTAGGAGCCAGTCGTCTAGATACGGAAACACCTGGAATCCTAGACTTCTCAGGTGAGCAGTCACGACTGCCAAGCACTTGGTGAACACCCTGTGGGCTGTGGTGAGACCAAAGGGCAGCGCGCAGAACTGAAAATGACTGCCTCTTAGGCTGAAGCGCAGATGTCTCCTGGACGCTTGATGTACCATGATATGGTAATAAGCGTCCTTGAGATCTATGGAGCACATCCAAACACCTTTCTCCAGCAATGGGAGAATGGTTTGTAGGGTGACCATTCAGAACTTGGACTTTCTGACTGAATGGTTTAGAATGCTGAGGTCCAAAATGGGCCTCAAATCCCCGGTCTTTTTTGGCACCAAAAAGAATCTTGAGTAAGTCCCTAATCCGATCTGGTCTGTGGGGACCGGTTGGATGGCTCCTTTTTGCAGCAGCTTTGAAACTTCTGAGGCTGCAGTATCCCGTTGACTGGGTGGCGGGTCTGGGATTTTTTTGGACTGAGGTGGTGAGTGAGAGAAAGGGATGGTGTAACCTCCGGCGATAATTCGAAGCACCCATCGGTCCTGAGTGATACCTTCCCAGGCTTTTAGGTGCTTCGAGAAATGACCCCCGACTGGCTCCGGAGCTGCACAGTCGGGCAATCCCTCAGGGACTGTGAAAGGCTGAAGAGCCACGAAAGGACTCGCAGTCTCCAGTGTTGCGAGGGCCTTTGCCGCCTCTGGGATGGCGTCTTCCGGAAGAATTTCCCCCTCCCCTGCCTCTGGAAGGGGGATCCTCCTGCTGAGAGGGGTAAGGCTTCTGAGATCTACGGAACCACATTTTCCCTCCTCTTTTAGCCTTGGGATAAGGCTGAAAGGGAGTGGAAAATCATGCCCCTACGGCAGTCAGAGTCTTACCCTCCTGTTCGCAGCGGGTCAGTGTGTCCTTTACCTTGGGTCCAAACAGGGAGGACCCATCAAAGGGGGCGTCGGCAAAGGAAGACTTAAAGGCCTCTGCGAAATGACACAGGCGGTGCCAGGCTTGTCTCCGTAGAGCAATGCCTGTACCCGCCGCTCTACTCGCCCCTTCGGCCGCATAAGAAATGAGCCTCATGGACGAGTTTGAAATGGACGATAATGTAGCCAGCTGAGAGCCAACCGTCTGGGCCAGCTCCTCAGGCAGGTTACCCAAGAGGGTATCGGATAGTTCTTTAATCAGATCCCTCTGAAATCTAGTAAAGTGCGTAAGGTAGTTCAAGGACCTTAATGTAAAGGCCGCTGAACTTAGGGTGCGCTTTCCGTACCGATCCATGCTCCTAGACTCCTTATTAGGAGGATGGACGGATGTCGAAGCCTCTGCTGCATCTTGCTGGGTAGCAGATGCCACCACCAAAGCATCTACAGCCACACCTTTAGTTAGAAACTCTTTTCAGGGGTGCCGAGAGGAACTTATTCGGACGAGCAGGCACCGGTTCCACAGAGTCTGGGTGTTCCCACGCCCTTCGACAGATCAAATCCAAGAGCTCGTCGAAGGACGGAGACACCCAGGAGGCGGAGGGCTGAGCCCCGAAGGCCTTAAGGAACACCGACTCATCAGCAGAAGGGGGTTTGGACTGCCAGCCGCCTCGTTGTTTAAGGGCTTCCAGGATGTCTGCAAAGGAGACATCATCCGAGGACGACTTAGGGGACCCCTCTGCATCATCAAGATCAGTGTCTGATGTAAGAGACTCATCCGGGGAGTCAACATGCTTCCTCTTGCATGATCTTTTCCTGGGGGGTTCTTCCGAAGAGGCTTCAGAAGGACCTCCAGGAGGGGGGGAAACCCCAGTGGGGGTAACCTCAGGCCACGGGGCTCCGCTGTCTAGGGACAGGGGGACTGCCAAAGACCCAGTCTCGGTATGCAGGGAAGGAGCTGGGGAGACCGTGGAGGTAGCCAAAGATGATTTGGCTAACGCACTCCTCATAGCCCTGAAGGCGGGACCACCAGAATCCTGGGAGGGTCCCACCTCCGTGGCCACGACAGTAGACGGCACTCCCACCGCCGACGCACCAAGAGGGAGACTTGGGACCGAAAACATCAATCCCAAAGCATCCCCCCCGGGGCCGACGGAAGAAGTCCGTGTACTGAACTCCGACCCAAGAGCCGGAGTTGGAGTAAGGGTCAGGCCCGACCCTAAAACCTCCACCAGTTCCACCAGCACTGGCTCCAACGGTGCCGAGGCTGTTGGAGGAGGAACCATAGTAGGGAGGTGGACCATCGGCTCCGAAGCCGAATGGGCTGGAGCCGAAACTAGCTTTTGGAACACCGGAGACTGGAAGAGTCTTAGGAGCACCCTGTCGATGTCCGAATCAGACATCTTGGATGATCTGGACGATACCGATTGGGTCCGAACCGATTTCTCCATCGGCTCCAAAGGACTAGGGGACCGGCTCCGAATGGATTCTACCACTATCAGCTCTGAGAGAGATCTCAAGGCAATTTCCCTCGGTGCCGATAAGGTCTTCAGCTCCGAAGGGGAAGAGTCTGAGCCGGTAACCCTCATCGGCTCCAATATCAGTGGAGCCGATGAAGGTGACCCACCTCTCGATGCCCCAGTCCTCGGCTCCGAAACCAGAGGGGTCGAGGCTGGAGGCATCGAGGCAGACCATTCCGCCCTCGGCTCCGAAGTCCATGGAGCCGATGGAGAAGTCTGCCTAGGTTTTTTGGCAGTCGGTTCCGACTGACTGGTCGGAGCCGACGCTTTCTTCTTTTTTGAAGGAGAGGGAGATGAAGATAAAGCCTCCTCGAAGGATGGCTTGATTAATCCCTTAAGGATTAATTTGTTTTTCCTCTCCTGGAGGACCCTTGATGAGAAGGCTACACACACGCTACATGATTCTTGTAGGTGCTTGGCACCTAAACAGTAAACGCACGAGGAGTGGTCGTCCATTATGGACATCTTAAAACCACACCTCGTGCATTTTTTAAACCCGGAGGGTTTGTGTTCTTTGGACATGACTAGAGAAAAACACAGTTATCTTAGATAACACGGAACTAGCTAGAAGTTCAAATTATAAAGTTTTTTTTTTTTTTTTTTTACAATAACACAGTGTACAAGAAAAAAACTCAGAAAGAGAGGGTCAAGACCCTCTAACTAAAATGGGTACCTGACCCACAAATAAACGCTAGTTACAAATAAACGCTAGAATAGCAAAAGGGAAAGGCCCCTCTAACTAAAACGGGAAACCTTCCCTTAACAAAAAGAACAACTTTCTCAACAAAATCACCAAATACACACACGTATCACAACAATAGCTGCTAAAACAGCTTTTGGGTTGAAAACGATCAAATTCCTGACAGGAAAAGTCTAATAAATTAGTACTTAGCCCAGCCAAGTTGAGACCACGTCTTAGCTTGTAAGCGGCAAACGAGATCTGGGGGATTAGTGGTGGTGCATCCTGGGATAAGAAATAGCTCAGCCAATAAGAGGCCTCGCTCTATAGCATAGTGTGCCGAGTCGGAGCCGAGGGATCGGCTCTGAGCCCATCAGTACAGAATGTAGGCGAGATAGGATCACATAACATCATACCATTGTAATGGTTTATGACACCTTGCCTTCTATTATTCACAATTCATCGAGCAGGATTGGTTGTCTCTAGTGTTATGCCTTTTTGATAGGCTCTAACTCTTCATGATAGAAGGATCTGTCTGATAGGGACTTATTTATATAAAAGGGCTATGAGTGGTCAGTATATGGATGAAGGTGTTAGAGTCAGCATATGCTAAAGCGACAGTGAAGAGTCATACTTATTGGCTTACGGACATCCTGTAAATTCTTTATTGGTTCATTTTTGTTAGTTTTTCATTGGTTAAGAAATTTTCTTGTCATTTTTATGATTGGCTGTTTATTCATTTTTAAATGAGTTTGCTTTTTGCGATAATTGTGATCTGATGAAGGCTGATATAACTGAAAGCGCTTATCATACTTCTGTTTGCTGGTAAATAAAGTGTTTTATTTTATCGAATCGACAAGTCTCCCTTGATTTACTCAACATCTACGAGCTGTCACTGGTTTCATTTACTTCAGCTGTGGTGTTAAACTGGAGTTCTTCCTGGGCATTTTCCACATTTAGACAATTCAGATTCAGTTTAATGAAGCTGTAATTCCTATGGAAGGAACAACAGATGAATCATTTTTCATTTCAGGGAAGCATATTGTGATAA
This sequence comes from Protopterus annectens, assembly GCF_019279795.1. Classification (NCBI taxonomy): domain Eukaryota; kingdom Metazoa; phylum Chordata; order Ceratodontiformes; family Protopteridae; genus Protopterus; species Protopterus annectens. The sequence goes on from NC_056746.1 coordinate 633,102,552, forward strand.
ATACAACTGCACTGGCCATTTGAAAAGGTGTGTTGCTATGGGGAGATTTGGAAAAGAATAAGTTATGGAAGGTAGGTTCTTTCAATGGAGTGGAATAGCAAACTAGTGCACCATTTGAAGCTCATGGAAGTGAATCAAATGCAAATGTGTATTCACTGGAAGTTTTAAACAGTGTGGAAACTGTTGCCAACAGATTTAAGCAACATACGAATGTGGTGTTAGAGTACCATACTGATTGGAGGTGAATTCATTTTTGAATATTCACTAATTTCTGAGGAAAAGTTATATTATGGCCAGTGAGTGCCCCACCTATTGTACCATGCAATGTTAAGCTTGTGGACTATAATAAGCAAGATGTTAAGATGTTGCATGCCTGTCCAGGACCATTATAGAATGGACCATGAAATAGCTCATCTTATCACTACTGAATACCAAAGGGCAATTTATTGTGGGGCAGGTGAAAGGTTTGAAGTTCCAGGACTGTGGCTAACAGAAGTATATAGTCCCACTGCAGAGCCTACACAAGATGTTCCCAAGGATTTCTTTACTGTGAGGTGTGCATAAATAGTTTACAGGAACACCTCTTTCATTCCTATTGTACCCTAGCATAGTACCACTATGTCTGAAACTGAAACATGTTGCTTATGCCCATTGTCTAAAATCAGAGGCAGAGATAAACTGAGTGATGGAGCAAAGTTCTTTAATTCTAGTGACACTCCCAATGTTGGTCACACCTGCATGGAGAAGTGAGGATACATTCTGACTACAAGTATACAAAAAACAAAGTATTAGATGAGCACTCATATAAAATTCCTGCCATTGGGCTAATGTTCACCAACTTGGCAAAAGAGAAAATATTTGTGACATTGGATTTGGGCACCTGCTTTTCAGCAGTGGATGATATAATTGCAGAGGAATAGCTAATTATCACTCATAGTGGGGCCTTTAAAGGTACTCAACTGCAATATGGAAGTCTAGCAATTGGCCAAGAGGATTAAGGAGCTGTTAAGCTGTTTCCTGTGGTCCAGTGGTGCAAGGTTTGATTCCCTCAGCTTTCACTGCTTAACCATATGACTAAGCAAGACATTTATATGTTCATAGGTAGGTACTAGGCTATCAGCCCAAGGGCCTAAGTAAGCCTAGCCAACAAGGTTCCCTGGTTTACACCACCCAAGAAAGTTAATTTCCTGTGCCCCTGTCAAAAGGAGCCACAGAAGTGATCCCCGGGGTATATTTCCTATTTTCCATCCACTCATCAAGATTTTTCTTGAAGAGTGCTAATGTGGAACTTTGCTGGACATAGATGGGTAGCTTGTTCCAGAGTATAGGAAGTCTCTGGGACAGGAATCTATCCCTCCAGCATGTCCTGTTTATTGTGGTGACAAGGTTTAGGTCCCTAGAGTGTGTAGCTCGGAGGGATTGGGACTTCTTTACGTGTAGCATGTCCAACAGCCCTGGGTTTAACATAGCTTTATATGTTAGGCAGAGATCTCCTCGGAGTAGGTGATATGCTACAGAGTAAAGCTGGAGTTCTTTGAGATGGTCAGTATAGGGCATCTGTTTGAGACCAGTAATCCTCTTTGTGAGGTAATTCAGTGGCCTTTCCAGCTGCTGCAGATGTCTTGTGAGGTACATTCCAAAATGGGCGTTGTACTCTATAATGAGTCTAATGAGTGCCGAGTAGAGGGGAACAATGACCTCTTTTTTCCTGCTTGAAAATCCTTTTCTGATGAGGTGTGCCACATAGAAGGATTTCCTGACTACTGTGGCGATGTGATTATCAATCCACCTGGATCCCAAGGTCTCTTATCACACATTCAGCATTAAGTAGACTGCCGTTTATGTGGTAGTTCATGGGTACAGAGTTTTTACTAAAGGGGATGACAATGCACTTTTTGGCATTGGGCTTGAGCCCATGCCTCGACACCAGGCATCTGTCTCAGTGAGGCTGTTCTGTAGGATGTCCACATCATTTGGGGACTTAACTATGGCTCCTAGTTTGCAGTCATCTGCAAACTTTGTTAGCCAGAGGCCTTCTGTGTTAGCCTGTACTTCAGTGAACTAGATACCAAACAGGAGAGGTCCCAGGACTGAACCCTGTGGTACTCCACTTGTCACTGGTTTGAAGTCAGTTTTGGAGTCTGCAACTTTTACAGTGTGGGTTCTGTCAGTGAGCCAGTTGGCAACCCATCTTGTGACATAGGGATTTATACCTAGTTTAGTGAGTTTAGCTATAATTCCAGAATGGGGGATGGTGTCGAAAGCCTTGGCAAGGTCAAGATAGGCTGTGTGAAACACCTTACCCTCATCTATGGCTTTGGTGACTGCCTCAAGAAGTTGATCAGGTTCAGAAGGCATGATCTGCCTTTCACAAACCCGAACTGGGTGGGGTCCAGAGTTTGGAGGTTACCAATGTCTTTGTTTATGAGTTCCATGATGATATGTTCCATGGTCTTACAGACCAGTTTTGTCAGGGTAATATGGCGATAGTTCCCAGGATCACTGGTGGCTCCCCCTTTGAGGAGTGGGATAACTGTTGCTGTGCACCATTCAGTGGGCACAATGCCTGATGTGAGGCTATGATTGAACCAAACATTTCTCCTGGGCTGCGTTTGAAAAAGGTCCATGGATATTAGTGCTATACTCTGGAAACCAAATATGAATATCATGTTCGGAATCTTGCAAAAATTGATGAATGTCACATGTTCTGGTCTTCTAGGAGTGGTGCCTTCTTTTGGTGATATTTTGTCTGAGGTAAACTGTATACAGGCTTTGGCTGTACGACTACATAAAGTGTTAAGATCCCTTGTTGTAGCAGTACTCTATCCTTACAATGCAAAACTCAAAGCTAACCGTGATATGCCTAAACAAAATGATAATAGGAACTGCAGGCATTCCTGAGTCTATTGAAATGGTAACAGTTCTTTCTACACAAATATAATCACTATAATTGTGCCTCTCTACAGACTGCTAGATAAAAATGCCACCTGGAGGTTGAACTCACTCATTAGAAGGTGTTTAAGGATATTAAGAAACTACTGCCATCAGTGTACATGTGTCATGCTATAGAAAAAAAGCACTGAATATGATCTGTGATGCTTCACCTTATGGCACTGGTCCTGCCCTAAGCTGTATGCTCAGCAGTGGTCAGACATTTCCATTTGCTTATTGTTTAGGAACAATGTCCATCATTGAAAGAAATTATGATTATATTGAGAAAGAAACACCTTGACCACTGTTGCTGGGGTAAAAAAATCCATGAATATTTGTATGACCTCCATTTCAGTATTATAGCAGACCATTACTGTGACTGTTAAAAAGCTGTGGGACCTTCACTCCATATGCTCAGGTAGCCATTAATCCTGCATGCGTATAATTTTAAACTATACCAGTGCAGGTACATTACGTCACTTACCGCTGAAGAATCCTCAATTTCAAGTTCAAGTTCTACCAGTGTTAGAACTTGTCATGTTGGAATCTGTCTCAATAGGCACGCTACAAGCAACAGCAATTTTTACATGGTTGCTGCGGATGCACTGCTCACCTGTTTACTAACCTGGGTGTCAAGGAGGTGGCAGAAGATTAAATTAGGCAAGAAATTCAAACTTTTTAAACACAGAAACATAAACTATCTGTACAAGCACTGGATTTTTTTTTAAGTGGATGCATAATTCCAAGGGTAGCCCAAGTCTTGTTTTTTTAATTTTTTTAGGCTCCACTACTGCTACTCTCAGCATGCATGGAAGGTACCATAAAGCTTTGGATTCTAGCTGGCTATTGTGTCCTATGCAAGATATAACAGATATAGCTAAGTTTACTGCAGCAGTGATCAATATGATGAACACATGTTGGAGGTTTTGCTGTCTCACAACCAGGAAGTCTGGCTTTCCCCCAGTACACATCCCTCACTCCTTAGTGGCATCTAGTGTCATGCTGAGCAACTTGGAACTTTTCTTTAGCCCTATGTAACTCCCAGAGCATAGTGACATCACCTCTAAGCTGGACTGGCTATAAGGAATAACCTGAATGAATATCTCCTTCAGCTGATCTATGAACCATGAACCTCTATGATATTGTCATTTTTATTTGTCTCACAACAAATTGGTTCAGATCCAGTCCTTGGATCCAACTTGGCCACTTTCTAAAGATTCTAGGATCCGACTCTCAAGCTCCTCCCCTGTCCATAATGCTCCTTACCACTACAGTACCCCAGATCTCATTTGCCGCCCTTCATGAAGTCAGGATTGTGATTTTTCAAGCTCCTTGTGGGTTATAATGAGTGAACAGCTAATTATTATTTTCTCTGTATACCTTTCTAGTTAGTTTTCTTACTCTTTCTTATTTATCTATGCCCCATACCCTTAACAACTTTCCTTACCAAGCCTTTTTTGGCATTTCTGTACTACCATTGTTGTCTGTTCCTCGCTTTTACCATAGGTAACTTCTTTATGTACCATTGCTGGTAGTTAGTGTTTTTCCCTTTTCCTTCCTAAAAAAAAAAAAATAAGAAATGCACTTCCTGTGAGCATAAGATCCCCAATTCTGATGTTTGGGCCCAGCACATTTGGACACCTCTTGTTCTATCTGTCTGGCCTTTAGCACGAGAGCTATAAGTGGTAAGAGGAACCATCTCATTTTAAAAGGTCTCCTTCTGGCATCAGTTTTTCTTCTTCAGAGGCTCAAACCCTCTCTCAGACATTGAAGGAGCCCATGGGGCACCATAGACACTCACCTGCTCGGTTTCCTCAGTCCACACCTTCTTTAGAGCCACCAGCAAAGGTTTCTAAGACCTCGGATCCGAAGCCTTAAGATCCAGCGCCATCTGCAGTCTCATCTCTTCGGCCCTGTGCTCCTAGGTTTTCTCTAGAGCTGGTATACCTGAGGTTAAGATTTCCCTTTTTACAAGAAACTCTCAAGAAGTTGTCAAGACCACCTTCCATATCCTCTTCTGTTAGGTCTTCTTGAAGAATATCCAAGTCAGATGTGGATAGGATGATGAGAAAATTTCTGAGACCACAGATCCAGATGGGGGCCCTGCCAACTCTGTCTCACATCAGATCTGTGAGCTGTCAACCTTCTTTCCAAATTGTACTTGCTGTTTTTCTGATTTCTCGTCTTTTCAGAGTCCTAGGATCTGAGAGCTCCAAGAGTCAAACCATTAGATCCGAAGAGTATTTCATTTTCACTTCCAGGACTTCCCTGACCTGATCGCTCTGGCACTGACAGAACATGACAGCTCTCGGAGCTGAAACATTGGCATCTGGTCTGAGGGGTTAACTTTGGCTCAGAAGTTTTTGGAGCTGTCACTTCCTCTCAGAGCTTTGGCGCTGGATAGCTCAGCTCTGACTCCTCTCTCAGAGCGTAGGGTTGTTGAGACTAAGGGATTGTCTGCTCTGAGAGCCTCAGCTCTGGTGAATTTGTCCTCAGCTTCTTCTGGTCCCTCTGCTTTTGAGGTGGTGGAGAGGGCATTCTCTTATCCCAGAGCAGTTTCAGCTCTCCCTTCTTCGGATCCATGCCCTATGCCCCTCTTTGGATCCTGTGTCTGAATCTTTTCAGCCTACATCTCAAGGAGAACCAGCCCAGATGAGCTTCCAAGCAGTTCCAATCAGGGAACATCCCACTGAAGAGGTTCCTAGGAAGAGGGCATGCAAAAAAAGGCACTTTGATACTCTACAGGAATCCCTCACAGAAGACACCAATTTTGATGAAGTGGAAGCATCCCCTAGATTTCTACTTGAAGATGTCTTATTTTGAGATGTCTTAGAGATCCTTCCCTAGAAAGGTGGTTGGTCTTCCCAAACCCCTTCCCAGGAGGAACTGGTATTCTTGGAAGTCTTCAGGTCTGGCCCATCTATTTATTGGGTTACCCACTGTGGATGAGCTTATATACCTTGTCTCTCAGAGGACATGGAAGGAACTGGACTCATGGAACAAATCCCCAAATGCCCTGACAACATTTTAAGCTGCTGATAGACAGTAGTGGAGTAAAGGAATTCCTGTTGATGCCATGGCTGTTGCAGCAGCCACCAAAAAGGAGCTGGCTGAACAAAGCTTCACTGTCCATCCCCATGACAGAGAGTCTAGGGCATTGGACAGGTTTGGGAAGTGAGTGTATGCATCAGCGACTTTGCCCTGCGATCTCTGAACTACCTGGCACATTTTACCAGGTTACAGAGGGACTTGATAAAGGAACTCTTGAATTATGCTCCAAGGTTCATGTCTGCAGAAGAACAGAAGTCTTTTTCCTAGTGACTGGCCACCCTAAAATTGATTACAAACATGTCCATGAGGTTAATCTTCCATGCTGAGGAAGGTACCTCAAGAGTGGCTGGTTCAGGCATAGCAATAAGGAGACATGCCTGGATGTGGTTGTGCAATTTTGTGGAGCCCTTTAATGCGTCATTCATTAATGCTCCCTTTGCTGGATTATCTTTGTTTGGGACAACAGTTAAAGAGACTCTCTCCCGAAGTGAACAGGATGGAAAGACCTTGTCTGCCATTGGAGTCTGCTTTCAACCCCACAGAGACCTTTTTCAAGGAATCATCACAGTGGCAAGAAGATGTAGTACGAGAAATCTCAAGGTCCTTTCCAGGAATCACATGGGGATTTTTCCCCTAGAGGCAATGAGGGAAATAACTACAGTGGTAGATGTTACTCATGTAGCAGATGGGGTCCACAGAACCAAGGATTTTGAGATTCCTTCTTGGACAGGTCCTTCCAGCATTCCTGAAAGGTTGCCCAACTGTCCCTCTCTGGAGGCAGTTGGTGGTGCTTATCCTTGCACCAAAAAGCCTGGATAACCATCACAAAAGACTCTCGGGTACAAAGGATCATATCCAGTGGATATGTCTTTCCCTTTTTACAAATTCCTGTAAAAACAAGGAAAGCTCTCCCTGTTGTTTCACCCAATCAGAGGGAGCTAGCAGCTCAAGAAATTAGAAAGTTGCTAGACAAAAGAGTCATCCAAGAGGTCCCCCCAGACCAAACAGGATCCAGAATTTATTCAAGGCTTTTTTAGTGCCAAAAAAGACAGGGGACCTGAGACCTATCTTGGATCTCAGTTATCTAAATCAGTTTTTAAAGAACTCTAAATTCCAGATGGTCATGGTTTAGTCCATTCTACCTTTAATACAGAAGGATGACTGGATGTGCTCAACCAGTCTTCAAGATGCGTGCTATCACATCAAAATGAACAGACACTCTCGAAGGTATCTACACTTCTAGCTGGAAACCAGTCATTATCAGTTCAGAGCCCTGCTCTTTGTTTTCACCACAGCCCCCAGGGTGTTTACTAGATGCATGGTAGTGGCAGCAGCTCACCTGAGGCTGCTTGGATTCAGAGTGTTTCCCTATTAAAATGACTATCCCCTTACCACACTAACCAGGCATCTACTCATAAAGGCCAGGGACTATTTACTCCAGCTATCTCATTCACTGAAAATTACTATAAATGTATACAAATCACAACTTCAACCAATTCAAGCCTTGGAGTTTATAGGGGCTCTCTTGGGCATAGTCAATTCTCTAGCTGTTCTGCCTCAAAACAGAGCTCTTACATTGAAGACACACATCAGACACATTCTTTCTCTTCCTTTTCCCCCAGCAAAACTGGTCCTCACAGTTCTAGGGTCAATGGCTGCTGCAGTTACTTTAATTTGCAGTGCTTGTCTCCACATGAAAATTCTTCAGTGTACCCTTGCAGTGCAATGGTAATTTCACCATCATCCATTAAGACATCTGATAAAATTATCTCAAGCTTGCAGAAAGTCTCTTCCTAGGAGGATTCAGTCTGAAGATATTGGTCAAGGGTGCCAATTTATTGTTCCTCACATGAACGCCACATTGAATATGGACACCTCCCAGTTGGGGTGGTGGGGGCATTACTTGGGATGGAATGGTCAAGATATGTGGTCCCCACAAGAGACCAACTTGCATATCAGTGTTCTAGAGATGAGAACAGTGCTTCTAGCACCGCAGGCCTTACAGAGCTTTCTCCCTCTAGGGACTATTACAATACAAGTGGACAACATGTCAGTAGTCTGGTACATCAACTAACAAGGGGGAACCAGATCCTACCCACTTTGTTGAGAAACAATGAGAGTATGGCGATGGACAATCTCATCCAACTGCTTTCTTGTAGAGATGCACATTCTGGGGATATCCAAAATTCTTGTGGATAAACTTAGCAGGACTATCCTCATGCCTCACAGGTTCTCTCTCAACTAATTAGTGGTGAACAGGATCTTGCTGTGAGTTATTTGCATCTCCCCTAAACAACAAATGCAACAGGTTCTTTGCCCGTATCCCATCTCAGAGACAGTCACAGAGAGATGCTCTAGTCCATGTTTGACCCTCCCCCCTCCCCTGATCTCCTTTATGCCTATCCTTCCCTGCCTTTCATTCTCAAGTTTTTTTTTAAAAAGCACTTCAGTTGAAGAACACATTAAGCATCATTACTCCCTTCTGGCCATGACAGTTGTGGTTCCCCTTCCTTTGGTCTTACATAGTATGCCCCCCTTGGATGCTGGATCCCAGTCTAGACCTCCTATCTCACCAGTCAGGATAGATTCACCAGGACATTGCAGGCCTCAAGTTGACCACATGGTTTCTTCAGTTCTGATGATGGCTAGACATTCCAGGCTTTCCATCCCAGTTTAAAAAATCCTAGTCTCATCTCATAAACCTTGGACTAGAAAAATTTACAAAAGTAAATGGAAAAGGTTTTCCTTTTGGGATCATTAGATGGATTTAGAGCCTTTTACCTCTTTGCTTCCAGCTGTTCTAAATTTCCTTGCCTTGATTTTTCAAGATTGAGCAATTTTTTCCACTATTATGGTTCATTTAGCAGCCATATTGAACTATCACATTGGGGATAATGCTTCTCCTTTTGCATCATCTAAATTATGTAAGGCCTGTCATAAGAGTACCATTTTACTTAGACCTTCAATAAAGGACTCTACTCCACCTTTTGACCTCATTATGGTTTTGCAAGCTTTAGTACTTTCTTCCTTTGAACCATCAGCTAAAGTAGATCTAAAGTTTCTTTCTTGGAAAACTGTTGTTCTGGTGGCTATAACTTCTGCATGACTAGTATCTGAACTCCAAGCACCATCTTCCAAACCACCATAATTGATATTTCACAATGACAGAGTTATTTTATACAGAAATCCTTCCTTTTTACCAAAAGTTGCCTCTGAAACCAACACTAACTAAATCATCAATTTGCCAGTTTTCTTTCCCAAATTTGAAAGCAAAGGAGAGTACACTCTTCATCTTCTTGCTGTACTTAGGCAACTTCATTTTTGCCTTCACAGGACCAAGAAATTTAGAAAAAAAACAAACAATTATTTTTCTCCTTTATTAGTAATAAGTTGGGAAAACCAGTTTCAACAACTACACTGGCTAAATGGATAACAGATTGTATTTCCTATGTTTATTCCTTGAGAGGCATAACCTTACCAAGACAACCAAAAGTGCATTCAACCAGGTCAATGTCTACATCAGCTGCTTTCTGGGCTAGAGCCTATACTGATGATATTTGTGTAGCTGACATATGGGGTAATACCCATACCTTTATTGCTCATTACAAATTAAGCATCATCTCCAGAAATAGAGCTGCCTTTGGTTCTGCAGTTGTCCGGAACATCCTTCCATGAGGGCCACCCAAGGTTACCATAGCTGGGGACTCTGTCCCATTCATTGAAGAATGAATGAAAATCACAACATCAGATGAAGAATTTATGTACTCACCATAATGGTCCATTTGTGTTGTTCATTTTCATTCTTCCTCAGCTTCACTCCCTTCTTCCCCCTTTCCATGCCTTTGGGAGAGACCTAATGGAATTGTTGTTAGGAACCATAGTTCCTGTTTGAGCTCCTGACTTTTCAGCTATCACTTTTCAGTCATAGCATTGTTATTGTTTTTCTGATTATAATAGCAACAAATTTGATCTGCGGTATTGTAGTGGTCAAGGGCATTATGGGTAAGGGAGGAGCTCGAGAGTCATATTCTAGAATCTTTAGAAAGTAGCCAAGTCGGACCCAAGGATCAGATATGAACCCATTCGTGGAGGAAGAATGAAAATGAACAACACAGATGGAATGTTATGGTGAGTATATAGCTTCTGTTTTTATCCCTCTAGAAAACCACACTGGCTTGCTGTCTGAATTGAGTAAGGGGGTATCTAGAAATTGTCAACATGAAAGTATTTGCCAGAAGTTATGTATAGTGGTTTAAAATGAACAACAAAAAGAAAAATTAAAATTTGTGTTACTAACTGTCTCTCATGCCAGTCTACTCAGCATGCCTCAAGCAGGGATGTAGCTCACCCATGGGAAGTACCCAGGAAAGTACAGTTGTGCAATTAAACTTACCATAACAGTAGTTGTTCAAATGATCACTGCTACAGTAGCCCTAGCTTTATGGGTTATATCCTGCATAGGATATAACAGCCAGCCAGCTTCCAGAGCTTTATGGCACATTTCACAAATCCAGACAACCAGCCAGCTCAAGGTGACAAAAAAAAAAAAAAAAGAAAACCAAGTTTGATAGCCAAGCCCTTCAGAGCTTTCATGCCAACATGGGGGTGTGTGTGGGGGATTGAGCCCTGAAAGGACAATGCTAGGAAGAACAAAAACTAAATGTCTACACCCCAATATAAACAACATACCAAAAAAAAAGGGAGGGGGGGCAGCTACTGAAGCAGTGATCATTCTAACATCTACTGTTATGGTATTTTTACTTAAACAACTGTATTGTGTTCATCATATTGATCACCACAGCAGTAGCCTTAGCTATATTGGTAGATTACCCTAGCTTTCTACATTTGGGAGGTGGATAGAGAAATGTCCCAGAGCCATTGGAGAATGGTCCTAGCAAAAATTGATCTGGACTTAGAGAAGAAGTCAAACTTGTAATGCCTTGTAAATGTATACACAAAGGACCAAGTTGTTGCTTCTAGGATACTTCTCAAATCCAACCCTTTCCAAAAATCAATAGATGAAGCCAAGGCAGTGGTAAAGTGGGTCTTGACCCTGCCTGAGATAGAATTGTTATGGTGAGTTTAACAAAAGGTAATAGCTTTAGACAACCATTTAGAAATAGTCTGTTTTGACGCAGGTTGTTCCTCCTTCTTACCTTCTCAAGAAATGAACAGCTGATCCAAAGATCTGAAATAATTAGTTGTATCAAGATAGCACCTGAGTTGTCCGTAGACAACCAAGGCATGGAGTATCTTTTCTCCCTCATTTTTAGATTCAGCAAAGAAAATGGCAAGATGAATAGTTTAACTTAAACTTAAAGAACATTTGGATACCACTTTAGATGGATTAGTTCTCAAAGAAATCCTGTTTCTGTATTAAATGAAATAGGGTTGCCTCACCATAAGATCTTGTAACTCGGATTCCCTTCTTTCAGAAGTCACAGTAATCAGTAAAACTGTTTTCCATGTTAAGAACCTCAAGTCAACCAGGTTAGCTGTCTGAAATGCAAGTGGTAGCTTCTCTAATACAAAATTAAGATCCCAAGGAGTAGCCACAGTTTTTTCTGTGAAGTCTCTTGTGCAAAACCTCTTTTATAACCATTTTGACATGCAAATGCATTCAAAGAGTAGGATCCAAGTGAAGATATGCTGAAAAGGACGATGAATTAATTTTGACAGAGGAGTAAGAAAGGCCATAGAATAGTAACTCACACAAATGTTGTAAAAGCAGAGAACAATTAGCCCTGAATGAGTGCTGATTATGTTTCATGCATCAACTAGAAAATATTTTCCATTTGCTAGTATATGGTTTTCTAGTAACAGGCTTTCTTGCCGCCATTAATACCTGCCATACAACCTAAGTAAACAGGTGCCTAAAAGGAACTAAGACCATCTCATCCAAGCAGTCAGTTGAAGTTGATTGGGATCAGGGAGTACCAAACATCTCTGAACTTATATGGGTTGACCCATAGTTTGAGAAAACTTGTGGTAATTGCCCTTGGCCAATTTCAAAAGAAGGGAGAACCACTGTTACCTGGGTCAGAAGTGAGTAACCACCATCATCTTGGGGAATTCCTTCTGAATCTTCAGAAGTTCCCTGGATGACATGGAAAGGGTTGGAAAGCATACAGGAACATTCTTGTCCAATGCAAAGAAAAGAAAAGAAAAGAAAAGAAAAGGAATCTGTCTTCCAGGCCACCTTACATCAAGAACTGGAGCAGAATCTTGCCAGCTGATTGCTCAGAGAGGAGGCAGGTAGGTCTCCTTGAGGAATTCCCACAGATGGTTCAAATTTGGAAGACCCCCCACCCCAAACTAATTTCCATTCATGAGGGTCTGCCCTTGCCATGCTTAGCTTGTCTGCCACACAGTTTTTTTGGATTGAATGTGGGATGCCTGTATAGGGAGATTGTCCTGTGAAACTATATCCCAAGCTAACATGGCTAGCCTGCAAAGGGACACGATCTGGCTACATCTGCTTGTTGATGTACAACATGACTGGGGTATTGTCAGTAACATCTTGAAGAGGTACCAGAGGCCTACAATGATTTTGAGAGTTGAGAGCCTTGGTCAGGGGCAAGCATGTCTTTTATATTTATGTGCTTGCATCTGTTCTTTGTGTCGCTCACACTTTGCACTGTTATCCCTCCTGAAACTGCTCCCCAGCCAAAGTCCAAGGTGTCTGTGGTGACTGATTGATTTAGAACAGAGAGGGAGATGGGAAGGCCTGGATTTAATGAGATTTGCTGTCTCTAATAAGAGATTTCTCTTTTGACAAACCCTAGAAATGGAATTTGAAAAGATAAAGGACGTTGGTGCTGGGACCAGAGAGACTTCAGATACCATTGTATTTTCTTTTTCTCGAGACTTGCTAGAGGTATCATGAGAATCAGTGATACCATGAGACTGAAAATCCTGACCTATTTCTTGCAGTGACCGAAATCTTGAATGTAAAACCATAAAAATAGATCTAGATTTAAATCTATTTTTTTTCCTGTGGAAGAAAAACTCTTTGAAATGGGATGTTTAACTGACATCCCGGGAACAAAATCCTGTGTAAAGGGGTTGAAAAAAGACTTTTGAATGCTTTATTGGAACTCCAGCTTGTGCAAGAGATCTGTCACCCAAGTAAGAGACTCCCGACACTATGAAAAATACTGTGCAAAGATAAGCAGGTCCTCTAAATATGGAATAATATAGCTGCCCTGTAGCCTGAAAGGAGCTCTAACTGGAACTAGACACTTTGTGCACACTCTTGGTGCAGTACATAATCCAAAGGGTAAGGCAGATAACTGATAATATGATTCAGACACACAACCTTAAGAAATGTCTGAAATATGGATGAATTGGGATGTGATAATAAGCATGTTTTAAATCTAGTGTTGCAATTACAAAAAAACAGCACCCAACTGAAGATAAAAATCTTTTATGTGTAATAACACAAAAAACAAACCGGTTTCGGCCCAATGCCCTTTTTCAATGTGTAACTCAGTCTGTTTAACCACCAAATTATATACAAAGCCATAATACAATAATTGGTCATTAATTAAACAATTATAAGTGTTCATTTAAGCCAGGTGGAAATAATCCCCCCAGTTTCACAATCCACAATTTTTCTTTTTGTTTAACAATTTATGCCAACCTATTTTAAAGGATCTATGTCCCATAATTCTGTCAATCATGATAAATGTAAAAGTTGCTGTCTTGTGAGAAATGGTGTGTTTATATAAAGCATTGGTCAAATATTTATTTCTGATGTTACTAAGATGTTCTGAAATATGAAATTTAAAGGGTCTAGATGTTTGACCAACATAAAAAGCTGAACATGAGCAAGTTGCAAGGTAAATAGCCCAATCCCTGCTGCAATTGCCAAAAATATTAATAGAAAAAAACTTAGAAGTGTTTTTACTAGAAAATTCTTTGGTCTGAAAAATATATTTGCAGAAAAAGCAGTGTCCACAAGGGTAACACCCCACAACTTGTGTTCCGTCCCTTGTAGCCTGTAACGAATGTTCCATGGGCATGAAACATTTGTAGTAGCTAAAGTGAACCCCCTCCCAAAGTTTCCCTCTAAGAAAAGAGAATGAGCATTTGTCCCCTACATATCACATAATTTATCATCAGCCAAAAGAATATCCCAGTGCTGTTGCACTATATTGAAAAATTCATGGGTATTTGTACCATACGTGGGAATAAACCTGATTTTATTGTCCCTCTGAAATTGATGTTTCTTATATGTGAGTAAATCATTTCTGGAAAGCTGTTGAACCTCCCTACTAGTCTGCATAACCTTAGACATAGGATATCCATGTTCCCTAAAGTGGTTTATTAAATCCTGATCAAAGTATTTGTAATCTTCGGTGCTAGAGCAAATTCTATGTTTGTTTGTTTGTGTCTTTCGGCTTTTCCCGGTTAGGGGTCACCACAGTGGAACTCCGGTCCACTAATGATTGGCAGTAGATTTTTATGTGCTGGCTTGCCGGGCCTAACGCATAACCTTCAATGAAGGAATGCCCATTCACGCATGTCGCCACACAGAAGACGCTCTAACTGAGAATCGAACGGGCAACGTCTAACTGTAAGGCGACAACGCTACCGCAGCACCACCACCGCAGCTAGAGCAAATTCTATGTATCCTCATAAATTATGACTTGGGGATGCTGGTAACAATGTATTTAGGATGACAATTGGAGGCATGTAATAATGTATTTGAATGATGGGGTTTCCTATTTAGTGAACTGGACAAAGTACCATCAGGTTGTTTAAATATGGTTACATCCAAAAAGGAAATATATGTTACATCATAATTAACTGTAAACCTTATACCACATTTATTTTCATTCAAATACTGGACAAATTCCTGTAAATATATAATGTCCGATTTCCATACCATCCAGCAGTCATCCAAAAACCTCTGCCAAATGTCTATTTCCCCAAGAAAAATGTTATGATTGCTGTCATATATAATAATCTGTTCAAGATAACCCATGAACAGGTCAGCATATATGGGTGCAAATGATGCACCCATAGCTGTACCTTTTAACTGCAAATAACATTTGGTGTTAAAATAGAATACACTTTTATTTTTTATTTTATTTTTTCCTCTCTTTCCCCCACATTCTTACTTGCATCTATAGGTGCCAATAACATAATCTGTGTGCATATCAGACAGTTACAATAATCTGTATAACAACTTAAATAGTGAAGTTCTTTAGTATAACAGATAGAAGGAGGGAAAGAGAAATACAGGAAGAAGAAATATGTGACCATGACAACCTCGGTTTAAAAGGCATGGTATATTGTTGTGTATCTTGTTTTATCTGACCAAGGATTTGAATACTAACATGCTGTTTACAAAATTTTTTATCAGAAGGTTTAAGTCATAAACGAAAAAGTTGTAAGCTATCTTTACACATTACTATAATTGTAAATAGGTTAAAGCAAGAGACTAGTGATATGATGCAGCAGTGCTTTTTTAGGGAACTAGTTTGGTAAGCTTTGTCCATATTGTATATAGTAACGTAAGGGGAAACTATGTTTTATACCTACACACAAAGAAAATACACAACTTAAAAACAGAGGGAAATTTATAGTTGTTGTGTCTTTCGGCTTTTTCCTAGTTAGGGGCTGTCACAGTGGAACTCCGGTCTGCTAATGATTGGCAGTAGATTTTTTTACGTGCCGAGTTTCCAGCCCTGATGCACAACCTTCAACAAAGGTACGCCCATTCATGCATGTCTCCACACAGAAGACGCTCTAGCTGAGAATCGAACAGGACAATGTCTTACTGTGAGACAACAATGCTACCGCAGCACCATCACCGCAGTTAGAGGGAAATTTATAGTATACAACAAATTCTCATTATATTCCCCCGGTTATTCCTGGTCCAGGGATATGGTGCTTAGGCACAGGGAGGGGACAGGAATAGTTTGATGCTTTCCAAAAATACTCTACAGCAACACATACAAAAACCATAAATATAAGTTAACACATACATCAGGCAAAACAAACATTTTTAACACATAAATGTGGGAAATTGAGACATGGAACATTAAAGGACTCCAAAATAAAGAAAAAAGGAAATTGCTTCTGCATCTTATCTTGAAATCCAAAGCCAATCTTATATTGATACAAGAAACGCATTTAACTACAGAGCAATGGTCAGATATTGTTAAAAAGAAGTGGATAAGACAAATTATAGCTTCAGGGGGTAAGACTAACAGTGCTGGTGTAGCCATAATAATCAAAAATCAATTTTAAGATAAAATACTTGAAACTAAGAGTGATAAAGAGGGAAGGTGGTGTTATGTAACATTTACTAACACAGTATTACCAAATCCCATAATGGTGCTTAATATATATGCACCCTGTAACAACCAACATCACTTTATTATGTCACTTTACCCAATCTTAAACCAAATTAAAGATCACTATATAATAATTGGAGGTGACTGGAACACATATCAAAACCCAGAAAAGGACAAATCTAACCCGACCAAATCTCATAATAAACAGGCTACAATAGCTCTAAATGAATTTAAATAAGATTTTAAACTGTATGACCCCTTCAAGTATGGGAATAATGACAATACAACCAGGATGTTCACATTCTATTCCCAATGCCACAAGATGTGGTCAAGAATAGACTACTTTTTAATCGCAGACGTACTTATAAACATAGATCCCTCAATAGTCATACACACCAAATTTATAAACATAGATCCCTCAGTAGTCATACACACCAGATTTATAAACATAGATCCCTCAATAGTCATACACACCAGATTTATAAACATAGATCCCTCAGTAGTCATACACACCAGATTTTTATCGGACCATTCCAAAGTTACAATGAATATCAACTGGGACAAAAGATGGTACCTAGCAGATAGAGGTCACAACTGGTCATCAAATCCTAATCTGCTTACCAAAACAGATATAATAAAATAAATTCAGAACATATTAAAAACATTCCTTGTAAATGTCCCCACCTCACAAGTCCCAATGGACTTAGAATGGATGGCGGCCAAAGCCAAATCAGAGGACTACTCATCAAAAAAGCAGCTACAACTAAAAGAGGAAAGCACCTTGAAAGAGAAGATAGAACAACTTGAGAAAGAATTACTAAATAACCCTAATAATCAAATGGAAACTGATCTCCCAAAAACACAAAGAGACCTGCATATGTTAGAAAACAGAAATCTAGCTTTTTATTAGGCAAGAATGTTAGCCAATTATGCAGGAGCACAAATTCCGTCCAGAGCTTTGACCAGAATTATTTCATAACACAAAACCACCATAAATACAGTAGAAATAAATTACAGGAACAAAAACTATATAAGAAATGAAGAAATTATCAAAGTATTTGAGCAAATATATTCTCAAATATATGGAGAACAGACATTACAAGCCTCTAGGGAAGAAAGCACTCTTTTTCTTCAAAAAATAAAATTTCCTAAACTAAATTTAGAACAGCAAAAAAAAAATAATGGAACATATTTCTATTAATGAGATAATCACAACAATTAAACATTTGAAATCACACAAGGCCCCCGGATCGGATGGACTTACTTCAGAGTTTTACAAGTCTTTCACTCCCCTTATTGCTAAATTACTATATCATGTGCTGAACTATATACTAAATAATAACATAAATGATATTCACTTTAATGCCTCCAAAACTATTTTCATATTAAAAGAACATGCAGATCCCAAAAACCCAGATAGTTATAGACCCATCTCCCTTTTAAATATAGATACAAAGATCCTAACTACGATACTCGCAAACAGATTAAAAAACCTAATAGAGAAAATCATTTCTCCAGAACAATCCAGGTTCACACCACACAGACAGACCAGTGATAACACACTAATAAAGGATGCATTGATATCTTTTGCAAATCAGAAGAACATTAACATTTACGCGATGGTAGTAGATGCCCACAAGGCATTTGATAGGCTCAACCTGGAATTCTTACTTCAAACATTACCTTATTTTGACATACCTAACAACTTTGTACAGATTATTCAGATTCTCTATAGTAATCCCTATACATCTCTTTACATAAATAAAACATGGACAAATAGAATTTTGATAAAAAATGGAACAAGGCAAGAATGCCCACTATCGCCTTTTTTATTTAACTTATACTAGAACTACTGTTTTTATATATTAAACAAAACACTTATCATAATCCCCCTCAATACATAACCTCAAAATATATCTTTCCGCTTTCGCAGATGATTTAATTATATATTTCACTGGGATCTGTACAGATCATCGAATGGCAACATAACCGAAACAGATTCGGCCGGCCATACTTGCGCGAAAATGCTTTTCACCGAAAGGCACTTTCGCGTAAGTATGCCTGTTGCGGAGATCGCACTACAGTGGGGATACGGGAAATTTCCCTTTTCCCCACTGTAGTGCGACCTCGGAGTGAGAATATTTAAGTAGGGGGTGTGTGGGGGTGCAGGGGGGCTTGCCCCTGTGCAAAAATGTAAAAGTAATGTTTTATTTATTTTTTAAACACACTTTAACGAAAGCACTTTTTTGGTGAAAGCGCTTTCGTTAAAGTGTGTTTGGTGATTGTGGATTCTGACTATTGAACTTTCATTCAATAGTCTTAGATCCATTTCACTACACCAAACTCCGATATGACCAAAATAATAAACACAATTGAACAATTTTCCTATATGTCTAATTACAAACTAAACCTTAATAAAACTAATATCTTCCTGTTGAGGCCAAACAGGTTTATTTCATTGATACCACTTTTAGACACCATAAAAATAAAAGATGAAATTAAATACCTGGGAATCACTTTTTTTCAAAACAATAAGGAATTCTACCAACATAACTCTTAAATGGCAAAGCATTATACAAGACTGTACAAGGTGGAACAATCGTACGCTTCCATTTCTGGCCAAAGTCTCAATAATGAAGATACTACCTAGGCTAACGTATATATTTATGACACCACAAATACCTATAGATAATAATTTCTTTAAACAAATTCATACCTCCCTGGCAAAATTTATATGGGATCCTAAAAAGACCAGAATCTCGTACCAGAAACTAACACTCCCCAAGAACAAAGGGGGTCTGAACCTACCAGATTTTAAAACTTATTACTCTATTATCCACACTAACAGAATACTGAGAATAGCAGAGTATAACCCGTCAGCAAAAACTTGGTGACTGCTATGGGTGATAATATACTACAGATACATCAAATCACTAGTCATCAATCCCAAAGTACTTCCCTTTTTGAACAAAAAAGATCTACAAGCATACAAAATTATAGACCCTCTAAAACATTCTATAAACATAACACAAAAACTATTTCATTCCTTAAACCTGGGGCAAGCTCTGATAACATTACAACCCCTCCATAAAAATCCTAATTTAAAAATAAATAACAAGATGCTAGATTTAGATTCCTTTCCCTGATTAAAAGAAAAAAGAATACAAGGTATCTACCCACTACTTAATTGTACTATCCAAGAAATGAGAAATAATCTGAATTGACCCAAGTCTTACGTCATAATGCTTAGACAAATCAAAGAGATGTGTTCCAGTTACCTCCAAAACCTTACCATACCCAATAGTGACATGGAAAAATGCACTCTGCTTCAGGAGACTATCCTCATGACAGAGAAAACTATAACAAACTCATGCAAAATGATAGGGGGAATCTTTTGGCTTAAATCAGTTTGTTAGTGGGGCCACTCAGGAAAGTGGTCATACATTGGATCTTGTACTTTCACTTGGATTCAATGTGACAAATTTGACTATTCAAGATGCTGTGTTTTCGGATCATAAGCCTATTTTATTCGACATTATGCTGCCTATAAATGCTGTTAAATCTGTTGCACCAGTAAGGTTTTGTTGTTCTTTTAGTCAAGACACTTCAGTGAAGTTTTCGTCTTTATTTAGTGAGGTGTTGCCTTGTTTTCCAGAATATTTTTCATCTGACAGTCTGTTAAATTATTTTAATAAGACTTGTAAAGATATTCTGGATACTGTTGCACCATTACGTATGAAGAAGAAAAGTTCAGTGATAAACTGGTGGTCAACGGACATTACTAGAGCTGCAAGGAGGGAATGCAGGAGATGTGAAAGGAAATGGAAAAAGAACAGGCTTCATGTGTTCCTAATTGCCTTTCGTGAAAGTTGGAAGGTTTATCAGGCTGCTGTATTATCTGCAAAGAGAACATATTATTCTAATCTTGTTAATGCCAATTCTCAAAACCCGCGGGTTCTGTATGGTGTAATCGATTCTGTTCTTAATGCACAAGATTATTTTCCAGTACAGGCTTCAACCACAGTGTGTAATGAGTTTTTTAAATTTTTTTTGGATAAGGTTCTGAAGTTGAGAGTAACTGTATCTGTATGCTCTTCTCCGGATAATTTTTTGTCTGTTTCAGAAAAGTTGTGTGTTTTTCAGCCAATAGCTTTGGCTGATTTAACCAAATTAATGTCTGAAGTTAAGCTTAGTGGTTCTCCTGAGGATATTTTACCCTCAAGAGTTTTGATGGATGTGTTTCTAATAGTAGCTTCGGTTTTATTGGAAATAATTAATACCAGTTTGGTTTCTGGGGTTGTGCCTGCTGACTTCAAAAGAGCAATCATTCATCCACTATTAAAGAAACCTGGGCTTGATGCATCTGTATTGTCTAATTTTAGGCCAATTTCTAAGCTTCCTTTTTTAAGCAAAGTGATGGAGAGGTGCGTCTATGGCCAATTGTTAGATTTCCTGAATAAAAATAATTTTTTGGAAAATTTTCAATCTGGTTTTAAACCTATGCATAGTACGGAGACAGCTTTGTTAAAGGTGTTAAATGATGTTTTTCTTATTACTGATAGTGGAAAATTTGTACTGCTTGTTTTGTTAGATTTAACAGCTGCTTTTGATACAGTAGATCATGAAATATTGCTGTATCGTCTTGAGCATTATGTGGGTATTACAGGTGTGGCTTTAAACTGGTTTCGATCTTACCTGCTAGATAGAATGGTGTGTGTTCAGATGGGTGGGTTTACATCTAATTTTGTTCATCTTCCTTGGGGTGTTCCGCAGGGTTCAATATTGGGACCTTTATTGTTTTCTGTTTATATTTTGCCTTTGGGCGATATAATGCATAAATATGGTATTGATTTTCATTTGTATGCTGATGATTGTCAATTGTATTTACCTTTGGATGAGGCTGATGGCTGCTCAATTTCAAAAGTGTTGGATTGTTTGTGTGAGGTTAAGCTGTGGATGGCAGAAAATTTTTTGAGTTTGAATGAAGGGAAGACAGAAGCAGTACTTTTTAGTCCTAGTCGTTATGCTGATTTTTCTATGGTGGATTGTGGTGTATTCACTTCTTATTTGAAGGATTCTGTTGTAAATCTGGGAGTGAAGATGGATAAAGATCTTTGCTTTAAGGGGACATATAAACGGGGTAGTGTCATCTTCTTTTTATCAATTAAGGCGGTTGGCTAAGGTAAAACCATTTTTGTCCAAAGGTGATTTGGAATTTGTTGTACATGCATTTATTACTTCATGCCTTGATTATTGTAATTCTATTTTATTTGGAGTGAGTCAAGGTGCTTTAGCCCGTTTGCAGCTTGTTCAAAATGCAGCTGGGAAATTCTTGGAGGGCAAACGAAAGTTTGACCATGTAATGCCTGTATTGGCGGCATTGCATTAGTTACCTGTTGTTTTCAGGGTTCGTTTTAAAATTTTGTTATTGGCATTTAAAGCTTTAAATGGTTTAGTGCCAGTATATTTGGCAGATATGCTCCATGCTTATGTTCCCAATTGGACACTTCGGTCAGAAGATTTGTCCCTACTTGTGGTTCCCCGGGCACGATTAAAGATGAGGGGTGATAGAGCTTTTTCTGTCGCAGCTCCAAAACTTTGGAATGAGCTTCCATTATATATTTGGCAGTCTTCTTCTGTGACAATTTTTAAGCAAAACCTTAAAACTTATTTTTATGAATTGGCCTTTGATGAGGTAAAATGATTTTTAATGTTGTTTGTTTTATGTTATTGTTATTTTTAGTTATATTTTATGTTATATGTTATTTATTGCTTTCATTACTGTTTTATAAAGCACTTTGGTGGCATTTATTGTCTGTAAGGTGCTATATAAATAAATTTTGACTTGACTTGACTTGACTTGAAATTCCAGAAAGGCCTCCGATTCTCTAACTATTGGAGGGAAATACAACCATTTTTAGATGACCACCAGATACAAATGCAATTAACCTAACACTGAAAAGCATACCCCTAAAAAACTGTTGTACACACAGCTTATGATAAATAACAATGGATATTTCACACCTGCATTACTACACAAATTCAAAGCAACAAAATCACCATACTGTCCACACTGCAAGAATCAGACAGCAGATTTAATGCATATATTTTGGAGTTGCAAATGCGTCTATAAAGTCTGGAATTCACTGAAATTGCAGTTACAAAAAAGTGGGATATCAATCATCAGCACTTACATGGGAATTTACCATATTACATATTCGACCATCTAACTTCTCAGTAACACAAGCAAACTCACCTATAACCATATTCTCATTAATGAAATTATATATAGCGCTCAAATGGATAGACTATATGAACATCTCTTGGGAGGGTTTTAAGAAAGTGGCTATTAAACACCTATTAGCTCACAAAATAGTAATGGATAAAAGAAACAAAAACAGCAAAACTCGAGCAACTTGGGAACAAGCCTTTAATATCATACTAGCATAAAACATTATGCACACTACAGAGTAACATGTTATAAGGGAACCTAGCAATATACCCACAAACTCTCAACAAAATATGGCATTGCAAACATTAATGTCTTTATATTGTTTAAACTTGTTTGAGAAAGCATCTATGTATATAGTGTAAATAGATTTGTTATATGACCTTCATGTTTCTATACTGACTACAGTGCATAACTATCTTATGGTCATGTTGTAAATATGAAAAATTTTGTGTCTTTTATAAATGCAAAGTGAAAATAAAAAATATTGAAAAAAAAAAAGAATACATTTTTTAGACAGGACATGCTCTGCCAAACACACAAGGAAAATGTTGAAACCTGGACTATATAAAGACATACTATTTAACCAATATTTCAAGACACATAAACCCGCCCAATGTGGAATACTGGTGTAAAGGGACGTAACGTCCAGTGTGCACATCAACCAACTTGGTTCCAACTGGGAGTCAGAGACAATATTCAAAAATTCTGTTGTGTCCTGTTTCCTTGCTCTAACTCCAGATAATAAGGGATTTAAATACATAGTAAGGTATGCAGACAAAGGTTCAATAAGGGAGCCTTTTCCAGAAATGACTGGTCTCCCTGGGGGTTTATTAATGTCTTTGTGAATTTTTGGAAGAAGATAAAAATATTGTGATGAAGGATCCTTAACTTTTAAATGAAACATTGTGCATTTATCTATTATACCTTCGCTAACTGCAGATTCTAAAAAAGTATCTATTTCATTTTTAAAACTAACTATGGGATCATAGAGCATACAAGTGTAAAATCTCACATCTTGTAGCTGACTGCTAGCTTCCTCAACATACATACATTTATTCATTACAACTGTTGCTCCACCTTTATCTGCTTGAATAATAACAATATTCTTGTTATTCTTTAACCTTACTAAAGCATCCATTTCCCCGATGACAAATTTGAAGGAAAAGTGTGTTTTTGATGATTCAAACCAAAATATAATTCTTTTAATATACATTTCTGAAATACCTCCACATTTTTATTCATATGCAGAACAAAGGTTGACTTATTAAACTGGAAACTATTACATTCATTATGCTCAATGCCCCATTCAGAATCCTGAAAATGTAGTTTAAGTTTAAGCAATCTACAGAATGCATGCAAATCCTCAACAAAAGTATCTTTAGAAACAAAGAACCCAGGGATAAAGTTTAGACTTTTATTAAGTATCACATAATCAGATTCGGACAAAACAACTGATGAGATATTAATAACATTATTAGTGGAAGTTATCTGGGTTTTAGAAAATTCAACATTGCTTCTAGAGAGCCATCAATGCTTGTTTTTAGATTTGTGTTTCCTGTCCCCCCCTTCCTTATACACAGCTTCTTCTATGTATATACATAACAATTATATATAGTCCATATAATTATATATTCTTAAAACCTGTACCATAAATTTCAATGCTGTAGATACCACTTTTCTGATGAACACCAACAGTAATATTAAACCATAGCTTTTAATGACTGTAAATAGGGCCAGGAATAAACCATCACCCAAAAAACAGCCTTCAAACACAAAAATATGTCCAGTAATCACTTCCACACGTAATAATAAGAATATATGGTTGCCAATAAATAAGAGTCAAGTCCATGGAAAAATTATGGCACATTCCTAGATGCAAATCCTTTCAAGACCCAATAGTGTCAGTCGCTTTATAAAACATTTCATTAAATATCAAGAAACTTGAACTCCAGACAGCGATGAAGCCCCAAAATCTTTCACACATGAATGAAAATATAAGAACGTCAGTGATTAAAGCAGATTGACAATGATGTTCCACTATTAAGTAAATATAGCCAAAAATATAAATTTCACAGAGAGTTGAACAGAGAAGCTCTCACTCCAGCAGACACCACCAGCAGAAAGATGCATACAGAAACATCCACAACCGAGACCTTTGCAAGGATGGCAGGTGCCCAGGCCCAAAAAACAAGACAAGCAATTACAAAAAGTCAGCACCCAACTGGAGGTAAAATATTTTATGTGTAATAACACAAAAAAACAAACTGGTTTTGGCCCAATGGCCTTTTTCAATGTGTAACTCAGTCTGTTCAACCACCAAATTATATACAAAGCCATAATATAATAATTGATCATTAATTAAACAATTATAAGTGTTCATTTAAGCCAAGTGGAAATAATCCCCCCAGTTTCACAATCCATGATTTTTCTTTTTTGTTTACAGCAACTTTTAAATTTATCATTATTGATTGAATTATGGGACATAGATCCTTTAAAATAGGTTGACATAAATTGTTAAACAAAAAAAGAAAAATTTTTGTAATTGCTTGTCTCAGATTTGTGAAAAGGCTAAATCTTTTGAGAGTTCACCAACTTATAAACAATGTTTTGATAAATTAAGGGAATAATTTCTCCATTGTGAACAGGATTTAAAAGAGAGGAAAATTCAGAAGTTCCACAGGGATTTGAGGGACTATCAACCGGGGAAGCCGTTTGAATATATCAAAAGTACTAAAAATGTTAGGTTTGTCCAAAATGAGTCATTGTCGATGGGTCAAAAAAGAAAAAGAAATGTCCATTTTGAAAAAAATTATTAGCGATACTTCTGGTGAGGATTTGTCCTCTTATACTGACACAGAAACTGACAGACAGCAAACATCACCAGCTAGTAAGAAGTCTTGTAATGTTGAACAAGATAAATCATCACATAATTTTGATTCAGTCTCTTTATCCATAACAAAAGGGTGGGGTAGGAAACACAAATCTAAAAACAAGCACAGATGGCTCTCTGGAAGCAATGTTGAATTTTTTGAAACCCAAATAACTTCCACTAATAATGTTATTAATATCTCATCAGCTGTTTTGTCCAAATCTGATTATGTGATACTTAATAAAAGTCTAAACTTTATCCCTGGGTTCTTTGTTACTGAAGATACTTTTGTTGAGGATTTGCATGCATACTGTAGATTGCTTAATCTTAAACTACATTTTCAGGATACTGAATGAGGCATTGAGCATAATGAATGTAGTAGTTTCAAGTTTAATAAGTCAACCTTTGTTCCACCTATGAATAAAAATGTGGAGGCGTTTCAAATATGTATATTAAAAGAATTACATTTTGGTTTGAATTGTCAAAAACACATTTTTCTTTCAAATTTGTCATTGGGGAAATGGATGCTTTAGTAAGGTTAAAGAATAACAAGAATATTGTTATTATTCAAGCAGATAAAGGTGGAGCAACAGTTGTAATGAATAAATGTATGTATGTTGAGGAAGCTAGCAGTCAGCTACAAGATGTGAGATTTTACACTTGTATGCTCTATGATCCCACAGTTAGTTTTAAAAATGAAATAGATACTTTTTTTGGAATCTGCAGTTAGTGAAGGTATAATAGACAAATGCACAATGTTTCATTTAAAAGTTAAGGATCCTTCATCACAATATTTTTATTTTTTTTCAAAAATTCACAAAGACATTAATAAATCTCCAGGGAGACCAATCGTTTCTGGAAAAGGCTCCCTTACTGAACCTTTGTCTATGTCTTTAAAGCCTTTATTATCCGGAGTTAGAGCAAGGATACAGGACACAACAGAATATTTGAATATTGTCTCTGACACCCAATTGGAACCAAGTTGGTTGATGTGTACACTGGACATTATGTCCCTTTACACAAGTATTCCACGTTGGGCGGGTTTATGTTCCCTGGAATATTAGTTAAATAGAATGTCTTTATATAGTCCGGGTTTCAACACTTTCCTTGTGTGTTTGGCAGAGCATGTCCTGTCTAAAAATGTATTCTGTTTTAACACCAAATGTTATTTGCAGCTGAAAGGTACAGCTATGAGTGCATCTTTTACAGCCATAAATGATGTCCTGTCCATGGGTTATCTTGAACATATTATTATATATGACAGCAATCATAATATTTTTAATGGGGAAATAGACATTTGGCAGAGGTTTCTGGATGACTGCTGGATGGTGTGGAAATCGGACGTTATATATTTACAGTAATTTGTCCAGTATTTGAATGAAAATAAATGGGGTATAAGGTTTCCAGTTAATTATGATGTAACATCTATTTCCTTTTTGTATGTAACCATATTTAAACACCATGATGGTACTTTGTCCAGTTCACTATATAGGAAACCCCATCATTCTAATACATTATTACACACCACCAGTTGTCATCCTAAACACATTGTTACCAGCATCCCCAAGTCATAATTTATGAGGATACATAGAATCTGCTCTAGCACCAAAGATTACAAATACTTTGATCATGATTTAATTAACCACTTTAGGGAATATGGATATCCTATGTCTAAGGTTATGCAGACTAGTAGGGAGGTTCAACAGCTTTCCAGAAAGAATTTACTCACATATAAGAAACATCAATTTCAGAGGTACAATAAAATCAGGTTTATTAGCACTTATAGTAGAAATACCCATGAATTTTTCGATATAGTGCAACAGCGCTGGGATATTCTTTTGGCTGATGATAAGTTATGTGATATATTAGGGGACAAATGCTCATTCCCTTTTTGTAGAGGTAAAACTTTGGGGGAGTCACTTTAGCTACTACAAATGTTTCATGCCCATGAAACATTCTTTACAGGCTACACTGGATGGGGCACAAGTTGTGGGGTGTTACCCTTGTGGACACTGCTCTTTCTGCAAATATATTTTTCAGACCAAAGAGTTTTCTAGTAAAACCACTTTTAAAGTTTTTTTTATTAATGTTTTTGGCAATTGCAGCAGTGATTGGGCTATTTTCTTTGCAACTTGCTCATGTTCAGCTTTTTATGTTGGCCAAACCACTAGACCCTTTAAATTTCATATTTCATAATATCTTAGTAACATCAGGAATAAATATTTGACCAATGCTTTATATAAACACACCATTTCTCACAAGACAGCAACTTTTACATTTATCATTATTGATAGAATTATGGGACATAGATCCTTTAAAATAGGTTGGCATAAATTATGATTATGAAATAATGATCAATTATTGTATTATGGCTTTGTATATAATTTGGTAGTTGGACAGACTGAGTTACACATTGAAAAAGGGCATTGGGCTGAAACCAGTTTGTTTTTTGTGTTATTACACATAAAAGATTTTTATCTCCTGTTGAGTGATGGCTTTTTGTAATTGCTTGTCTCGTTTTTTGAGCCTGGGAACCTGCCGTCCTTGCAGAGGTTTCAGATGCGATTGTTTAAATCTAGTGTTGCCAGGAAGTTTGAATGAGGAAGAAGAGGTAAGAGATTGTGAAGTGACATTATTTTAAACTTTGACACTATCACAAACAGGTTTAGGAAAGAAAGATCCAGAACTGGTCTCAATTTTCTTTCTTTGACAGTAAAAAACGTCCTTGAATAAAAACCTTTTCCCACTGGGAAGGAGGTACCGGTTCTATCACTCACTAGGACATCATGTGATAAAGGACAGGTGGAAATAAGAGTCTAGGAGAAATTTCCTCACACTACCATCTGTAACCCTGATGAATGAGTTTCAGAACTCATTTGTCTGAAGCTATCTGTTACCAAAGAGAAACGTGTAGATTCAGACTTTCTGTAAGGGAAAAGGGATCTGTCATGGTGGGAAGGTGTGGGGATAATCCTTTGAATAGTCATTCTGACTTGTTGAATTCTCCTTTGTTTTCAGTTTCCTAAATTCTTTTTGGAACCCCCTTGCCATTTCTTCTTAATGTCTGTTTACCTGCATTTTGTTGAGACTGTTTATCAGAAAAAAATTTTATGTATTAGCCTGACAATTAAAAAATCTGAAAATCAAAGCTGCAGAAGCATATACTTTTTCCCATAGTTATCAATAATCTTCCCAACCTTATCAGAAAGAGTGCAATTGCAGTTAAATAAATGTTTAGCAGCAGTAGGATTAACTAAGGCTATAGTTGCTGAGACAGGTTTGGCAAGAGTGTATAAAAATGTAAAAGACTAAAGAACTTTATACATTCTATTTGCATTTTAATGGCAAGCTGGATGACTATCAGGAAAATTGTAGGTAGTGACATGCACATCCTCTGAAGATGACAGAACTGGAGGAATGGGTGAAGGTTCTGGAAATTCCTTTTGTAAACAGTATTTTCTGAGGGCCTGAGAAACCTCAGCCTTCTCCCACTGAAAACACTGGCATATTCTGGAAATAGTCTCAGAAAAAGACCCCCCCCCCCCCAGGAGAAACAGAAACTGAGTTCTCCTTTGAATCTGAATCAGAAATATGAGGACAAAACCCCCTGTATCTGTCCCTTGAGCCTCTCCAAGAAAAGAGGTATATGTCTTTTATGAAAAACTAGCTTACTAGAAGGATCAATAGTCTGAATTAAACTGTGAGCCAGACACAGTATTTATTTATTTATTTACATTTGTTGACCGGGAGTGTCCGACTGGACGTAGGTCCATTTTCAGCGGAGGCCCGGGGAGAAAAGCTCCACAGTTAAAATAAACAGACAGTAGTTACATTGGATTACATAGCGATTAACAATTTAACATAGCGATGACTTACAACATATTTACAGATGAAAAACATAGTACATCAGTAGACAACTAGAATTGTTATCTGTGAAGTACATAACAGACATTAACAAATGTTACAATAAGAAGTTCCTGCTGTATAATAAGTACTAGGCTTATGAACATCTGAGCTTGCTATAATCAAGGTAGTTAGTGGAGTAGAAAGAAAGGTAGTGGTTGCATGGGGTGGGTGATATTAGAGTGAGAGTTGCAAGGGCATAGCCAGCATGTTTTTTAGGTGTGCTTTTAGTAAAGTTTTGAAGTGGGTGAATGATGGTACGAAGGTAATTGTGGGTGGGAGGAAGTTTCATAATTTGGCTATGGTGCAAGAGAATAGTGCTTCACCAGCAGAGTTATTGCCTTTAGTGATCTGCAAGTGATTTTTGTTGCTGGATCTTAGTGGTCTGGTGGTGCGATAGGGTTGGAGTAGATTCTGGAGGGATGGGACATTTAGTGGATGGTTTACTAGTTTGTGGGCGAGTGAGAGTTGATACCATTGAAGGAGGTGAGGGAGTTCAAGCCAGCCCAGTTCAGCAAGTGAGAGACAGTGGTGACTACTGTAGGATGCCCCTGTGGCGAATTTTGCAATTTTGTTGTAGCAGGTCTCTAGTTTGTTTAGATCGCATTGTGTTAGGTCGGTATATATTGGTGAGGCATAAAGTAGGGTGGAGATAAGGTGGGAATTTGCTACTGAAATCTTTGCGGCTTTGGTGAGAAGTTGCTTATTTCTGTATAACGCTCCTAGTTTTTTCTGGACTTTTTTATGGTCATGGATATGTGAATGTCAAATTTTAGTTTATTGCCTATTTCCACTCCTAGCAATTTGGTGTGTTCAGTTGGGTATATAGTGGCTTTGTCTTTTGCTGTGATGTTAAAGTGAGAGTTGTTTTGAGTATGTTTGGTGGGTTGCAAGATGAGTAGTTTAGTTTTGCTTGGGTTGAGTATTAATTGGGCATTGGATAACCAAGTTTCAACAGAGGAAAAGACTTCCTATGTGACTTTTTGCAGTTTGGGTAGGGACTGTGATGAGCAGATGATGGTTGAGTCATCTGCATATTGTATGAGTGTGCCATGTTTGGTGGCAGAGGCCAGATTATTGGTGAAAACAGAGAAGAGTAGGGGTCCAAGGATGGATCTTTGGGGAACCCCTATGGAGACAGGTAGTTGGGGAGATATGTCATTCTGCCATACAACTGATTGTTGGCGGTCAGACAGGTAACTCTGAAACCAGTTGGTGACTGATTGAGAGAAGGATAGTTTATTGAGGACAGAGATGAGTTGTTTGTGTGGGACCATGTGAAATGCTTTAGAAAGGTCTAGGAAAGTAGCAGAGGAGAGATAGACATTATTTTTATGCTGAAGGATAGTGTTAGTAAAGGAGAGTAAGGCAGTGGTGGTGCTATGGTTTGGTCAGAAACCATGCTGAGTATTGGAAAGGAGGTTGTTAGTAAACAGTAAACTACTCCTGTCAAAGGAAACTTGAGGTGTAATAGATACAGATTTAGTTTACTGTTTCTTTCTGGTATATTGGCACAGCATTCTGATAAAACAGAGGTCTTCCCTCTTTCCTCTTCCAGTACTAACAAAGAGTGGCTATCCCTTTCCTACTGAGGGCCCCGAACAGCACCAGAGCTTGTGGCTAACCCCTGGTCCATAGTAACTGTAGGTGCTACACCAGAGGTTTCTGAGGTATAACATGAGTGTTTTGAGGAATAAAAAGTGGCTTGTGACCATTCGTTAAAACACAAACTTCAAGCTTAAAAATAACCTTTCTGAATAGGAAAGTATTAATAAACAAACATTTTTTTTACCCAAAGAGAACTTATCTGCTCAGCAAAGGTACAGCAGAAGCGGGCCATCAATCCCTGAAGTCCTCAGAGGAGCATTCTGTTTAACAGGAGGAAATCCCTGAAGGGCTTTGCACCAAAATTTGTCTTTTTAGTCAGTTCAGCTCAAGTCAACTAATGTTTTTAGCACATGGAAGGTGCCCTGAAGCTTTGGAAGCTGTCTATCTGTTATATCCCATGCATGATATAACCCATATAGCTAAGGCTACTGCAGCAGACTTTGTGCAAAAAGTGTAGCTAGGGAGGGGTGAATGGTCATGTCATCCAGATGAAAGGTATTAGGAGGCACGTGGTGCAGATATGCTTTTTTTTTGTTAACAGACCTTTTTTGTTTGCTTCTCATGTAGAGCATGAAGCTAGGACACAGAGGGCATTTTAGTAGAGAAGAGAGGAGTACCCTATCAGAGAAAAGACTTTTTTTGCTTCTCACATAGAACTTGAATGCGGGACACAGAGGATCAGGTGCTCCTCTTTAGTAGAGAAGGGAGGAGAGCCATATTGGAGAATTGATCCTCAGCTTGATATCAGGGGAACCAGCTGGGGAAGCAGCACCAGGAGCCACATGACCCACCTACAGCTCTGACTTTGTGAACTCCACTCAAGGACAGACCTTTGTTGTTGATCCTTTTCCAAAGGGCAGGAGGTCAACTCAGTTGTTAATGGGACATGAAATGTTATACAGATACTGAGGAAATTGTTTGGGACTCATGGCCTACAAGGTACATTTGTATTAGATAATGGCCCATATTTCATTTTCTATGAATTCCAGATATTCTTACAGCATAGTCTAATCCATGCTAACAAACAGTCCTTTTCTATCCATCTTCTTGTGACCAAGTTGAACATGTGGTGCAAACTATAAATTATGCTCTCAGAAGAATTGTTGCTGGTGATCAGGAACTAAGGCTGGCAAAATTATTTGCTGCAGCAACGATAAATTTTTATGTTGTCTGTCTGCAATAAGTTTGTATGTTTTGTATAATAAACACACTCTTTATTTATTTACCTTATGTGCCTGTATGATCTATAGTCTAGTGGAGCTGTTAATGAACTGGAAACTTGAAACATGTTTGGATCAGATCTTCATAATGATCTAGTGGCGAACTTGCTGTATAAATAAAGAGTAACAATTTTACAAGCATTCAAATAAATTAAAAATAGGTGTTTTGATGTAGAAGATAGTGCTAAAACTATGAACGAGCCCATGGTGGGTGTTAGCAACAGTTGGGAGGACATTGGTGTCTGTATCTTAAGAGATAAATGTGGCTGATTGTTGTCATTTTTATTTATTTATCCTTTGTTGACTAGATTAGTCCAACTAGGTGAGTAATCTCTTTTCAGAGGCAGCACAAGGTGGTATTGATACTAGAGATTTGGCCAAAGTATTGGGAAATTTCCCCCTACTCTTTTCTATAGGTGCCTTGGGATCTTTTACATCCACCTGACCAGCTCAAGCAGATTGATCCTTGGTTTAATGTGTTATCTAAACAACAGCACACTCAGGAGTGCAGCACTCCCTTATGCTGCACTGTAGTGTCAGCAATTGATCTACTTGGTGTGTGACTAGAACCCACAGCCTTCTGCACCATAAGTGAGTGTGCATCCTGTTGTACAACTGACAATGACCGTGAAAGCTTACTGATTTGGATGTAGATAGATACCTGATGGGATGACTGGAGATTACACCATAAATTTTTGAAGACTGTATTGTTTTGGAAACATCACTGGAATACTGTAACACATATCCTTCTGTGTCACAACATGATGTGAACATTCAAGGTGTCCCCTGTTAACCATAGATGCTCCAAGCAGTGTGTTTTCAGTCAAGGTATACCAAAGTGTCCCAGAAAAATAAACCATTAGTGGTCTATTTAAGTAATTATGTTATCTAGGAGGATTCTCGGCTGGAGCGCCTTCTATGTGGAGGCTGCATGTCCTCCCCGCAGTTGAGTGATGTTTAAAGACAAGCAGGTAGGTGTGTGCATGAATGGGTGTGCCTTCTTTGAAGGTTGGTTATCGGGCTGGCAACTCAGCATGGTAAAAATCCACTGCCAATCATTAGCAGACCGGAGTTCCACTGTGGCGACCCCTAATCAGGAAAATCCGAAAGACATTACTATGTTATCTAGGAGGAAGGGATGTTATGAACTGTTGTGACTTTCTTCCATGGCCGCAGGTGGCACTGTTGCTAGTATGGAATTAACTCCCACTTGTTTTCACTAATGTGTGTTTTTGACATATTTTCTTGTTCTCATTTGCAAAACCATTGCTATGTGTTTGCAGAAGAGGTAAAGAAAGCTTGACGGCAACTTACTTATTCCTGTATGGATGTATAATAGACACAATGTTAACCCAGACACACAGAAGCTGAAAGTTTTAGCATCCGAATGAAGCAGGAGGCAAAAACTATTTCAAAATATCCTAACACTGTTTTCCATTCATTTAGCAATGACCTTCATGCTTGTTTGATGAGATAAGTACATTTCTCAAAATCTAAAAAGAGTTACCTACACTTGTGTGGCTAAAATGAATCAAGCATAAAATGCTATTTATTGTTTTGGCTATAGTTACACACATGCATAGTTTTACTACTGGATGAAGAGGAATAATTAGCATTTCTATCATTAAGTTTAATAAAAATAATTAAATTCTATGTAGTAAGGAAATAGTAACAAACACACATCCTTCCTGGTGTTAGCACTCTGTGAAATACTGATAAGGCTGTCATCGCTGCAGAGAAATAAGCTTCCTGCTGTTTCAGCTGAGGTGTGTGTGTGTGTGTGTGTGTGTGTGTGTGTGTGTGTGTGTGTGTATTCAAATGTTGCAGAGTCCTAGAACATAAGAAACATCACCAGAAATAACATATAACATAAGCTAATAATTCAAATAAAGTAAAAACAAAAACAAATAAAAACATAATTTTACACATATAAGGCTTACCAAGAAATGAAACAAGGGAAGAGAAACAAAATTTACACAGTTTTTGTGCCAGAAACTCATAACTTGGCATCATAGAAAACTCTTTGAGAACTGAAGTCCTTTAAGTAATACTCCTGTGAGGGACAGTCAACCAAATGACTGCATCAGGGCAGAGCCAGCCTTAGTAATTGTTGTGCTCTATATGGACCATTTTTGTGGGGTCCCCAAGATGACCTCTCACCTATTATGTAACCATTAACCCTAACTCCCTTCTACCTGTGGCTTCCTGGATTTAAGATTATTTCAAATAAATTCTCAAAATATATGCTATTACTGTATATTAAAAGTAAAACATCTTAATTTATTAGATTATAGTTTGTAAAAATCATAGAACTAAACTATTAGTCTTGGTAAGTTGAGTACTCTGCACAGACCTCAGTCATTGGAGGTGCTGCCAAGAGCACTAAGCGGATCATATTACTCCAAGGAATATTCATTTGAAGCATTACACTTGATAAAATCTTATGACTCATCCATCTCATAGCTCCCATGCCGAATGTCCTCAGATGCCAAGAAATACAGGACAGATGTGTCAGTGAGGATGGGCTTTATGGTTATGGGGAGACTAGTGGTCCAAAAGGGGGCTGAATATTTTCTAAACTCCATTATTCATTCTCACTCTTTCTTCCTTCATAGGCTTCCAGTCACGTGCATCTGTTCTGAACTATGGGAGTTTCTTACCAATTCCCATACTGCATTACAGTTGGTGTGTTTTCAGGAAAGAACACAAAATTGTTTAACTACCTCAGAATGCATAATAATAATAATAATAATAATAATAATAATCATAATCATCGCTGGCCTGTCCTTAGAAACAGCATTGCTCATACTAGAACTTGGAAAACCATATCTGAAAGTTAATTTTTATTTCTCTAATTATCTACTAAACTGGGTAAGTGAATGAATGTGTGAATGTAATTTTCTGCTATATCTCAGTCTACACAGTCAACAGCAAAAATTACATGCAGGGATCATTTTAAACAGCCCTAAGCAATGAAATCAGAACACCTTAAGGAATCACATGGTTGTATGGGAATATGAAAAAAAAAAACGGTTCTGTATTAGAACATCGAAATTTCACAATTTCGAATGTTCTAACATCGACCCCTTTTCAGCGACAACATCGAACATGCAGAACAGCAAATTTTTTCCTAGGGAAAAAATTTGCTGTTCCGAAACACATACACACAACACAAGCACATAAAACATCCACACACATACACCTAAAATCTTACAGCTAACCCTACACTAAACTGTACAAACACCACTAACTATCCACTTACCTTAACCCAAACCCTAACCCTAAGGTCCGTCACTATCGCACACTCACCTCATCCGCGCCCTAACTCTAACTCACCTAACCCGCCCTAACCCTTATGGCCATACAATCGCACACATACCTAACCAGCGCCCTAACCCTAACTCACCTAACCTGCACCCAATCGCACACTTACCTGAACCTGAGCCGTAACTTTCCACCACAGTGCTGAAAATAGCGAAATAACAGAAATGGACAACCAAATTCTTTCCCTAGGAAAAAATGTTGTTTTCTGTCATTTCGCTGTGAGATTTCGATGTTCTAATATAGACCCGAAAAAAAGCATACAATGTATTCACTTTTTTAGAATACACCCCCCCCCAAAAAAAACTCCTCTCCAGTCCAGTCTGACCATTTCATAGGTTCATAGGTTCATAGGTAGGTACTAGGCTATCGGCCCTGGGGCCTATACAAGCCCAGCCAAAAAGGTACCCTGGCTTTTGCCACCCAAGAAGATTATTTTCCTGTGCCACTGTCGAGCAGAGCCACAGAGGTGATCCCCGGGGTGAATTTCCTATTTCCCATCCAATCATCAAGATTTTTCTTGAAGAGTGCTAATGAGGAGCTTTGTCTGATATAGAGAAGTAGTTTATTCCAGACTATGGGAAGTCTCTGGGACAGGAATCTATCCCTCCAGCATGTTCTGTTTATTGTGGTGACAAGGTTTAGGTCCCTAGAGCGTGTAGCTCGGAGGGATTGGGATTTCTTTAAGTGCAGCATGTCCAACAGCTCTGGGTTTGACATAGCTTTGTATGTTAGGCAGAGATCACCTCTGAGTAGGAGATATGCGACGGAGTAAAGCTGGAGTTTTATGAGATGGTCTGCATAGGGCATCTGTTTGAGGCCGGTAATCCTCTTTGTGAGGTATTTTTGCGGCCTTTCCAGTTGTTGCAGATGTCTTGTGAGGTACATACCAAAAGGGGTGTTGTACTCTATAATGGGTCTAATTGAGTGATGAGTAGAGGGGAACAATGACCTCTTTTTTTCTGGATGAGAAACCTTTTGTGATGAGGTGTGCCACGTAGAAGGATTTCCTGACTACTGTGGTGATGTGATTATCAAAGGAGAGATTACTGTCCACCTGTGCCCCAAGGTCTCTTATCACACTTTCGGTGTTAAGTATATTACTGCCTATGTTGTAGTTCACGGGTACAGAGTTTTTACCAAAGGGGATGACAATGCACTTTTTGGCATTGAGCTTGAGGCCATGGTTTTGACACCAGGCATCTGTCTCAGTGAGGCCCTTTTGTAGGATGTCCACATCATTAGGAGTTTCGACTATGGCTCCTTGTTTGCAGTCATCTGCGAACTTCATTAGCCAAAGACCTTCTGTGATAGCCTGTACTTCAGAGAAGTAGATACCAAACAGGAGAGGACCCAGGACTTATCCCTGTGATACTCCACTTGTCACTGGTCTGAAGTTGGATTTGGAGTCTGCTACTTTCACAGTGTGGGTTCTGCCAGTGAGCCAGTTGGCAACCCATCTTGTGACATAGGGATTTATACCTAGTTTAGTGAGTTTATCTATAATTCCAGAGTGGGGGATTGTGTCGAAAGCCTTGGCAAGATCTAGATAGGCTGTGTGAACCACCTTACCCTTGTCTACGGCTTTGGTGACTGCTTCAAAGAAGTCTATCAGGTTTAGGAGACATGATCTGCCTTTTACAAACCCGAACTTGGTGGGATCCAGAGTTTGGAGATTACCAATGTCTTTGTTTATAAATTCCATGATGATACATTCTATGGCCTTGCAGACCAGGCTCGTCAGGCTAATGGGGTGGTAGTTCCCGAGGTCTGTGGTGGCTCCCCCCTTGTGGAGTGGGATAACCGTTGCTGTGTACCATTCAGCAGGCACAAAGCCTGAGGTGAGGCTGTGATTGAACATGGTACTTAGGTGGGGTGCCAGTTCGTTCTGTAGTTCGTGTAGAACGCAGCCTGGGATGTTGTCTGGTCCCATGGATGCTGTGTTCTTGGCTTTGGAGTGTGTGGTTTTTACCTGTGCAGCCATGATTACAGGAACTTTGCATTTTTCCGGTATAGAAATGGGCTCTTTAGGGGGTGAGAGGGGGGTAAAGTTAGCACTGAACCTATCTGCCAGGATGTTGGCAATATCATTTGGGTCTGTATATTTAGTGCCATTGTGCTGTAACTCAGAGCAGATCTGAGTGTTGCCATTGAGATTCTTGACATAGCTATAGAATGCTTTGTGGTTGTTTTTAGAATCAGTGGTGATTTTGTTTTCGTAACTAGCTTTGGAGGATTTTATCAGGGATCGCAGCTTCTTACTGAGGCTGACCAGGGAGCTCCTCCACTCATGGGATTTTACTCTCTTTTGCAAGAGTTTCTTCCTTCTGTTGTACAGTTTGTTTATGGCAAGGGACCACCAGATTGGCTTCCTTTTTTTGGAGTATAGCATCTTGGTTCTGTTTGGGATAGCACGATCCATGCACTCATGTAAGTGCTTATAAAGTGCAATTGTGTAGGATTCAGTAGTCGTAACTGTATTGTCCATCTACATGGGTGTCATGAAGTTCACCACTTCTGTCTTAGGAAGCATGAAGTTGGCTTTGGAGAAATTTTTTACCATGGTTTCCTTAATGGGAGGGTGGAGGCAGGATGTGGATATCTAGAGTAATTAGTTTATGGTTGGATCGGACCAATGAGGCTTTGACTTCAGGTGTGGAACACCGGTCATTCATATTGGTAATGACTAGATCTAGGATACTGTTGCCCCTGGTGGATGTGGGTAAGTAGATCCAGGGCATTGGAGTTTATGAATTCCAGAAAGCGTTGAGCAAAGAAGTTGGCACATGAGTAGTTTTCCCATTTAATGGTGGGGTAGTTGAAATTGCCCATTATTAGGGTGTTTGGTTGGACCCTAATATTTTCCAATACATCAAAAAAGAGGAGTGGGAATCCTGTGGCATGGTGGGTGATCTGTAGCAAGCTACAATTTGGATTGCAGTTTTGCCCAGAGTTAGTTGCACTTGGATAACCTCGGCTGCATTATGCTGAGCAACTAGCCTGGAGGTGTGGATATCCTTAATGAATATGGACACACCTCCGCCTTTGGTGTTCCGGTCCATGTTACATGGCCGAAAAGTGTGGTATGAGTTATAGCCTGGTAGTGCAGGGGTGCTCTCTGGAGCCTTGAACCAGGTCTCAGTCACTGCACAGATATCGAAGTTCTCTATTTTAAGGAGTGCCTCGAGTGAGTGCATTTTGAGATTTAGACTTCTAGCATTGAGTAGCATCACCCTCAGTTTTTGCTTGCCTGTTCCTGTTACGGTGGTGAATTTATAATTTTAACCTTGCCTAAAAAAGGCACTATAGGGGCAGCAAGAACCTTAGCCAGTATCCCGAATCCCAGGGGTGATAGGTGCAGGCCATCTCTGGCAAAGCATAGTGGTCTGTCAACCATGTCATCCCAGGCAGACAGATACTGGATTCATTTAGAATGGCACCAGAAGCTTTTTTTTATGCAGGTTTCTTCTTATCTCTCCTCCCATTTGATAAGCAGTTCCTTTATGGTTAAATTGTTTCTGTTACTTTTTTTTCTCTGGTTTAGCTAAATGGAATAATTTTTACATGAATTCTGTTCCCTTTCCAGAAGCATAGCTAGGATGGGACAAAGGGAGTAGCTGCCCCTGGTGCAAGGAGTTAGAGGGCACCATCAGGGGATACCATTTGGTAGCTTGTGCAGTACAAACATTAATTTCCATATCAGCATTCCTGATTGCCAGTACAAAAGTGAAAGCAATGTTGATACAATTTTTGCAGTTTTTAGTCAGGACACGAAGTCCTTAAACTATTCATGTATGGTATAAGTAGTATCAAGTTGCAATCATCAGTAGGAAGATTTTTTTTTTTAATCCAAATCTTTTTGATTGACAGATGCAGGTTGGGTAGAATGAATCCAGCTTAAAGTGACAGACTGGGAGACTGGGCAGAAGGACCTTTTCTTTTTTGTCTTTTCTCAACTTAGAATTGTGAGGTACCAGACTGGGGAGCAGCACTTAGTCATAGATAAGCCAGTTGTGTCCATATGATATACTGTCCACTGAACACACACACATCTTATGTTTCACTTAACTGTGATTATTTTACCCCTTATTTGTAACTGCAGCAAGTACTTCTTTGGGTAACCAATTGAAATACTTGATCCCTCTAGAACAAGTCCCAAAACACGCACTGAATGGCCAAAAAGAAAATGGTTTTACATATACTAAGTCCAAGATGATCACTTCCCTGAATATTCACTTTTCTCCGAGGTATGGTGATCTTAGAGTTACTATATATGTTTGGAAGGGTTTGCCTCTCAAATCAAGGGGTGCAGGGGGACTTGCCCCCTGCAAAAAAGAAGTTTAAAGGAGAAAAGCGATGTTTGATATTTGCTCTTCTCCTGGACATTTGATCATTTTGTTGGGTGTGTCAGCACTCAGCGTTACAAGTGCTGACATTTTAAAAGGAAGCCATTTCTCTGCCACATCATTGAACTGCTAACATTGTTTCATGAGTCTTGGTGATCAGAAGTTACCTCACATCACTGTATCTTTTTATTTGTGCATGGACGAGCACGTGTATGTGTGTGCGTGCGTGCGTGCGTGTGTGTGTGTGTGTGTGTGTGTGTGTGTGTGTGTGTGTGTGTGTGTGTGTGCGTGTGTGTGTGTGTGTGTGTGTGTGTGTGTGTGTGTGTGTGTGTGTGTGTGTGTGTGTGTGTGTGTGTGTAACCTGCATCCTATTTCTGGGAGCTAGATGAAATATGACTAAATAATGTGGCCTCAAGAAATTCTCAGACCTCTGCAAGCACCATTTTTGAGATGTTCAGTATTAAACCCTTGTGGTAAAAGACTGCACAAAATCTGTGAAAACATTAAATCAGAGAAATTGTTGTTGCTCTATCAACAGAAGCTGATTCACATCCAAAACATAAAAAGGCAAATTACATACCCTCAGAGTATAAATTGTGAAAGCTCTTGCCTGAACCTATTCTTAATCATCTGCTGTACAGCAATACATTTCTGTACTCTTACAATGTTAATCTACCAAATGGTTGTCATAGTAGCACCTCAAGAAACTGTACCCACACTGAGTCTCCATATGATATACTCTGCACTGATGGTGAATGTTTGACAAATTCCCCCTTCATCTCTCACTTGTCTAGCTTCATCACATAGAAGGCCATGTCATGGAATCCTGTGGAATGTTCCAGACTGTCTGAGGTGGGGTTAATAGTACCCCCAAACTTGAAGCTGACATGACAAGACTAAGAGACACACTACCAACTCTAGAAGCACTAACCCTGGAAGTTTTAGTTCCAAATACTTGAATGCGCCATAATGGCAAAAATGCCAACAGTTTCCAAAGATCAATGGATAGTTCACTTCTTTTATTTTAAGTTAAGCATTCTTCTCAAAATATGAAAGACATGAGCCATATTCAATAAAGCCTACACTAAGTGTACAGTAAGTGTGCACAATATGTATTCAAGAAAATTCTTATCACATTTTTGTGCTTTTTAGTCACCCAGAAAGATTATACTAAGTGTACATGTAGTCTACCCTGTAAATATTTAAAGCTGCAAGAAAATCACCAGGAAAATTAAAATTAGGCAGAAGGATGTGTGATGTCTGTGTTGTCTGTTCATTCAGAACAGTGTACACTTAGTGTAGAGTTAGTGTAGGCATTATTTTTTTTCAAAAAATTTTATTAAATAATTATTAAAATGAACAAATATTTCCATGAAATTATAAAATTTTTTCTTTAAAGTTAAAAACAAGAAAATAAAAAAAATACCTTCTAATATATAAACCAGTGTAACTAAACTATGTACAAAGATGTTCAGCATGCAAAAAAAAATCTTAATGTAACTGCAGGATTAATAAAAATCATCTGTTTACATAAATTAATAAAATATTTTTCTAGAAGTTCATAGATGATATTCCATGAGTTATATAATGTAGTATTCCTAGATGATCTAGATTTAATAGTTAACATTTCCAAATTACACGTTTCAAGGAGTATATATTTTTAAATTCCAAAAATGTAGGTGCTGTACTAGATTTCCAATTCTTAGTGATTGTTTTTCTAGCTATAGCTAGAATAGACCAAACCAAAGGGTACTTATTCTCTTTAACACAATCAGGAACAGGAGTATTAAATAAAACAAGTGATTTAGATATAAAGAAATTATCAGTAAAAATTGTTTGCAACAATTATTGATATCATCCCAAAATGTTCTTAAATATATGCAATTATAAAACATATGAGACCAGTTAGCATTCACTTCAATATTACATCTCCAACATGTTATATTCTTTTTAGAAAATATACTTATATTATAAGGAGTGATAAATGATCTATTTAAAAATCTCCATGTGAATAATTTCCATTTTAAAGAAGAAGTAGTCATACTTGCTGATTGTAAAATATTCAATTTGTCTTTCTCAGAAGGGGGATTATTATTAATTAAAAAAAAATATTTCCAATAATTATCTGAATGTGCATCTAAATCACATTTAATTGCCCTATAAATGTTTGATAACTTGTTATTAGCAGGAGAGTTATGCAAAACTGATAAAATCATATAATGTATTAGCTTGGGAATTTTTTTCCTAATTATGGGAGACATAAAATCCAATTTATTTAATACATATTGTCTAGCTTCTTGAAGCTCTAACCATAAACAAGAATCAAGTTTATACTCTTCCAAGAGTAAACTATTGGATTTTATCTCATTATTTATCATCATTTGGTACCAAAATGTTAAATGCTTTTGCTGAAATATAGACATTTTTGTATAATCTGAAGAGAAACTAGATCTGTGTGTGTAGGCTATAGGGAAGAGTAAAAAAAGCAAATCCTTATATATATTATATTTAAATATGACATTTTTACTTTATTTTAAAAGAAAAACTATATACTTAAGAGTTAAAACTCAGAGAAGAAAATTCAGAAATATAATCTTTTAACCTCCAAATAAATGGATTATTAACTATATTTAGCTTATAGGAACTGTTTATATCTTTGGTATTTTGTGACAATACCTCTTTAAACTATTTCCACATCGATGAGATGAGAGATTGTATTGAATACTGATGAAATTGAATACATTTCTAAATTTGGTAAGGCTATACCCCCATTATTCCAATTATACATATGGTATGTTAATGCAATCCTTGGTTTATTTGGTAACCACAAAAATTTCTGAATCATTGAATTAATTTTTTTAATTATTTGGTAAGAAGGAGGTATAGATAAAGATTGAATTATATATAAGATTTTGGGGAGAAGGATCATCTTTTTTATTAAAAGTTTATCATCCATAAATAAATTGGTAATTTGTTCCATTTATTTATTAAATTTTCTATCTGTAATAGACTTTTATTATAGTTTATTTGAATTGTATCTTTAATATTGTTAGTAATAATTATACCTAAATATGCTATTTGTTGAGACTGAGCTATATATTCATTATATTCATCAGGTATATTGTATTTTTTTTAACCTGTTAAAAGAATTTGTGTTTTATTATTATTAAAAGTAAGGCTGGAATTTTTTTGAAAATATTCCATGTTTTTAAAAAGTTTTTGTATAGATTCCCTTCTACTCCCAAGAGTAATCAATATGTCATCTGCAAACATTTGTATTGTAGATGATATAGTGGGGTTTAATTTGTATCCTTCAATATCTGTATCATGTCTTATTAAATTTGCCTACTGTTCCATAACTAATGAAAATAAAAGAGGGGATAAAGGACACCCTTGCTTAGTACCTTTTACTATTGGTATATTTTGAGATATACTAGTGCCAATTTTAACATAAGCTTGGCTACCTTCATATAACAGAGTGATAAGATTGATAAAATTATTGGAGAAAGCACAATTTATATCTAAACTAACTAGGGATAAATTTGTTTTAAGATTTTTCATCGAATCAATTAAAGTTAATATTCTTTTAATGTTATCATATGAAGTTCTCTTTATTATAAACCCAGTTTGATTACTATCAACTAATTTGGGTAAAAGTGTTTTAAGCCTTTCTGCATAAATGGAAATAAATAATTTGTAATCAGTGTTTAATAGGGAGATGGGTCTATAGGAGGTACACTTAG
Organism: Protopterus annectens; assembly: GCF_019279795.1. Taxonomy (NCBI): domain Eukaryota; kingdom Metazoa; phylum Chordata; order Ceratodontiformes; family Protopteridae; genus Protopterus; species Protopterus annectens. Next base: position 633,146,083 of record NC_056746.1, read on the forward strand.
AGGGATCTTTGTTAGATTTTAAAATAGAAGAAATAAAAGTGTATTTCCAAGAAGGTGGAATTATGTTTTTGTCCTGAACAAGATTAAATACTTTATAAAGCAATTTTAGAGCATTTATAGGTAGTAATTTGTAAATTTCAGGAATGATGCCATCATTACCTGGTGCTTTATTTTGCTTTAATTTGGTAATGTGAGTTTCAAGTTCTTTGAAAGATATTTGTTTATCAATAGAAATCCCTTGCTCCTGTGAAAGTCTTGTTTTAGTGTATTTATTAATAAATGTTTTTATTTCCTCTTTAGAGTTAATTTCAGCAGTTGTTTGATTGATGTTTATAAAAAACTCTCTAAATTCAATTAATATATTATGAATTTCTGATACAATTTTTCCTTTTTTAGGGGAGAATATTTCATTAATATGATTAAATCTATTTAATCTTTTTGTTTTATTAGCAAGAATTTTTAAGGATTTAGGGTTAGAAGAGAAATTTATAAACTTTAATTTTTCTATATTGATCATAATTTTATGTTTTAATATTTCTAGATATTTATTGTTCTCTGGTTCAATTCTTGGCTGGGGTGCCTTCTGTGCGGAGTCTGCATGTCTTCCCTGTGGTCACGTGGGTTTCCTCCGGACACTTCAGTTTCCTCCCTCATCACAAAAACATGCAGTAGGTGGATTGGACACTCTAAATTGGCCCTAGGTGTGAGTGTGTGCATGTGTGGGCCTTCTGTGGAAGGTTGCGCATCGGGCTGGCAACTTGACACTGTAAAACTCCACTGCCAATCATGAGCGGACAGATGATCCTCTGTGGCGACCCCTAACTGGGAAAAAGCCGAAAAAAGAAGAAGATTTCTAGATATTTATTATTTAACATATTTATTTATTTTCTTTTATCTGATATATCTTTATCACCCATATTACTAAGTTTTAAAGTGTCTAATTTACATTGTATATCTTGCAGCTCTTTATCCCAAGCTTTCTTTTTTTGTTGTACAAATTCAATATCCTGCCATATAGCTAAGCTTTTAGGGCATCCCATATGTAAATTTCTGATATATCATTAGTATTGTTAAGTTCTAAAAAATTCTGTACTTCTGTAGAAATGAAATCATTAAAATCTTTTAATTTTGTGATATAAGCTGCGATCCTTTTTATATGAATATTAAAATTTGGATTGACTACCACTTCAAAAATTATAGAATTATGATCTGATAAAGGACATGAAATCATTGCTGATTTGTTTAAGGAATCTGTTAAATTATTAGAAATAAAAACTCTATCTATCCTCGAGTATCAGTTATGTCTATGAGAAAAAAAGGTGTAAAACAAAGAAGTAGTATCTGCAAAACAATTTATATCTTTCAAAAAATAAGTATCTGAAAAGTCTTTTAATAATTTAGATGATGTAGATATTCTTCTCTTCCCATTAGTACTAGAGTCTTTGTAATCTGGAATACAATTGAAATCTCCTGCCAAAATAATGTTCCCTTTAGAAAATAGTACAATTTGATCTAGATGTTGGTTCACTGTGTTTATCCCTATTCCTGGGATCCAATATATGTTAATCAATGTGAAAATGTTACTGTTTATTTCTATGGTGACTGCACAAAACATTCCTTTATTATCCTTATATGTATCTATTATTTTAGGAAAAGGCATTATGCTGTTCCATAGGATAGCTACTCCTCTCTTTTTCTTAGTATGTTCAGAACTTACTAAAATCTTATATGTTTTAGATTCAAGTCTGAATATATCCTCTGTTATTAAGTGAGTTTCTTGTAAAAATACTAACTGGGATTTATGTAACTTAAGATATCTAGTTAAATGCGGTGTTGGTGCTGCGGTAGCGTTGTCGGCTCACAGTTAGACGTTGCCCGTTCAATTCTCAGTTAGAGTGTCTTCTGTGTGGCAACATGCATGAATGGGTGTTCCTTCGTTGAAGGTTGTGCGTTAGGCCCGGCAAGCCAGTACGTAAAAATCTACTGCCAATCATTAGCGTACCGGAGTTCCGCTGTGGCGACCCCTAACCAGGAAAAAGCCAAAAGACACAAACAATTAGGATTATTTAAACCATTAATGTTAACTGATATACCTTTTAGTGTAGTCATTGAAAATTAAATGATGTAACTATAAGCATACTGATCTAATAAATACACAAGAATATATCTAATAGGAATACTATTATGATCATTAGAACAAACATAGTGTAAGAGTATCATATTCTTAAAATTAAGGTTATTTCCTACTACATAAGATATGAACATCTGAAAAGTTATTAGAAAATATTTATAACATAAACATGAAACAAAATAACCAACCCAAACCCATCTGGAGTTTAAAACTCCTAACTCGAATGACATCAGTCACTCGAATCGACCTCCTATCAAAAGCAGCATCCAATCAGCACCTGCCTAAATGTCTATAGTCATAACTATAAAAATAAGGCTTCTCGTCAATAACATAAACAATTTTTTGTATGAACCAAATATATAGATATAATGTTGTGTCAATTAGTAAATTGATGACAGCTACATCGTAGGAATAAAGTACAGAATTTTCTTACATTAGTTAGTAGGTTATTAAGGACTACTATGATCTAGTAGTTCACTCTTCTGTTTTAAAGTAATCACATTTCATAAGAACCTTAAAAAGAGACTATGGCATTCTTTTATTGCCAAAATATGGCTAATAAAGGCTGAAGTGTGATATATAGTACTGCCATAGGTGATCAGCTAAATGGAACATAGTTGTAAATTAATCACCTAAGGGCCTTCAATAACCACTAACATTGGCAGCTAATAAATAAGATGCTAATAAAAGTGATTTTACTAACAATCAACTAACATACTGATTGTTCTGAAAGAAATGAACACTGCATTTCTTTGCCAGAAACCAGATATAGTGATTACTCATCAAGAAGTAAAACTAACAACATCCTGCTAGTTTTCTTATAACCAAACACCCCGGTGCAGTCTCTCATAGAAGAGTGACTAATAAACTTTAAAAGTCTGATCTTCCATTTAGTGCATTAATTTGATTAACCTCAAAGGGTCCATCACCATACTGAAAACTAGTGAAAAGGTCATATTAGTTCAAAGAAGCAAGGTGCTTAAATAGCTCCTGTATACTATATAAAAGCCTTATTTAAATATAATGAGCTTTTTATTATTCAATTATAGCTTATACTATCTTTGAATTTTGAAAAGCTATTTCATTAACAAAACAAAAGATGAAAATTTCACATTTTCTAATGATAAACAGATCAATTTTTAATGCACCTGTCCTTGCAATATTATTGCTGCCTATGTGGTACATCCCTATCAGCCTATTACACAAATGCATTCATAAAATAGGTTAGTACTAGGCTAACTGCCCTTGCGAGCCATTTTAAGCCTAGCCAGTTATCCCCTGTGAGATTCAAACCCTGTACCTTGTGTTTGTAAGGCAAACACCTTAACCATTAGGCCACCCTCCCAACATCTGAGATAACCTATTATATATATCTATACATTTAACATTTTGATAAATGCTTCATGAATATTTTCTCAGCAAGTCAATAGTTGTAAAAAATGTACATGTAACACAAGTATATAAACAGCTTGTAGCTTTATTAAACCTTCCAAAAATGCACAAATCACAACTAGTATTTCTCATCCAGATACTGGCACCCTTATCATACATAAAGCAAATATTTTATGAGAATACTATTCGTATATAAATACATAAGGCTCAAGAATACCTATAATGTTCAGAAAAAGTATTTAGGCTACATGCGTAGTATAATCTCTATTTATTTAAGAGATTATTGCATATAATGTCTTACAATAAGTTGAAAGTAGTAATCTAGTTATATCTTCTTTCCGTATGCTGTATGAGGAAACAAATTTGATTCAGTAGCTTTCCAGTGAGGATCAGAAGATTAATTTACTTCCAACGCCTTCATGATAATGTTGTAAGAAAGCTCCGAGGTTTCCAGCCGCGATGGATACCACAGTCTCGAGCTCATCATGAAGATAAAGCTTTCAAAGTTCCGGCGGGAAATAGTAAGTCAAACATTACTTAACTACATATAAGGCAATGTCTCGAGACTCCCTCTATACCGAGAGAGATGAGAAAAAAAAAAAAACCTCGCATACACAACACGAAGCAATGACAGCTATCAAACAAAGCTTCACCACACTATCAACCAGACTCTCCGGTTAATCTCTGACCAAAGCACACAGGCACCAAAACATACAATTAACACAAACAACACCACACATGTATCTACAGTGCTAGAGCACCAAACCAGAGCCTCCAAATAAACACACCAACAACTCAGAAATGTCAACAAAGCCTTACCATTACTCCAGCCACACTGCCACTCACATCTCAGGTCAGAAGTACCATCACTAGCACAGCAATTCTGCAACTATACATCAGGCCATCATACAAGATTCTTTCATCAAACAATTAACCATAAATCAACTAAAATACAAATACAGCAATTATAACTAAATAAAAGTTTTCCAACCACTATAAGAACCAAAATCAAGATAAACAAATATGCCCCCTAATGATAAGCACCATTACAAGACATCCAGAAGCATAGATATCCGAGGCAGGAGAATCACTGCATCCATGAGAATCAAACCAATACACATTAACATAATTAATCTTAAACAAATAGTACAAAGGAAAAAAAATACCAACAAATGAGTATTCTACAAAACAAAATAGACAACTATTTAGTTAACCAATTTACATTATATTAAATATAATACCAAAAGCTCACCTGGATGTCCAGTTTCATTTCCCCAACTGACTGAATCAAGTGCAAATATGTACTTGTTATGATTCATCTTTTGATTTTTTTTTTAGGGTCAAATGTTTTCCAAGTGTTGTTCTCAGCATTTCTTTTAAGACTAGGACTGGCCCACTCCATTTCATCTACTTTTTCCAGTATGTTATTAGATTTTATATAAGTTATTGCATTGTCTAGGTCGTCAAAAATTTTAAAACCATCTTGATAAAATATTTTCAGTCTTGCAGGAAAAAGCAAATGGGTTTTTATTTTATTCTTTTTTAGTTCTCTGACTAAAGGCAAGAAAATTTTCCTTTTTGATAATACTGAAGAAGAATAGTCATTATCAAAGCGTATAATATTGTCCTTCAGCTTGAATTTTGCCCACGCAGTCTTTAGTACCATTTCCTTATCATGGGCTGATAGGAACTTTACAATAACAGATTTAGTATAATTACTCTTGGTGCTTTTAGATGTCACCGTTGATCTATGGGCTCTTTCAATACCATATGAAAGAGCCTCCGGCAGATCAAGTACTTCAGGCAACCAGGAAGCTAAAACATTTTCCATATTTTTTCCCTCTATGTTATCCGGTAAGCCAAAAATTCTCACATTATTCCTACGGGACCTGTTCTCAAGGTCATCAACCTTTGTCTGAAGAAGAGAATTTTGCTTTAACAGGAACTCAACATTATGTTCACGCTCCTGAATTCTGTTATCCATATCACTTAATGCGTTTCCATTCCTGAAATCTGCTTCCTCTGTTGCAATAAATCTTCATGTAGAATGTCCATTTGGTGAGAACACTTTTCTTTGAAATTGTCAATTTTTATATCCATTTTGTCTATTTTGACACTTAGTTTCTGAATAGTAGTTAGTAATGACTGTAGTTCTTTTTTGATAGTTGTCTCTTGATGAGAAGATTTAGTGAAGCTCATCCTGTTCTTTTACTGTAGTACTTCCAAGTGTAACTTTGACAGGAAAACTTAAAATCTACTTGAAATTTTTTATATACTACCCTAATATATATTTTAAAGAATTAATTAAAATAAAAAAACTATTATTAGAGAAGTTTATATCAATATTTCCTGTCAATCAAGTTCTGTAAAGGCAGAGCTGATAAGAAAAGCTGCTAATCTGTGCTCATCTTGACCACACCCCCATGTAGGCATTATTGAATACTGGGGATCATCTATATAAACGTGGCTAATTGCATCAAGAGCAAAAGCATGTTATTTATTCATTGCCTGTACTTAGACGTTTAGTAGCTGCAATGACTGCGTGAGGAAATATAACTACAGTTGTTATTAAGTTGTAATATTAATAATCCAAAAATTATTATTCTTTGTACATTTGGAAAACTATAATAAACACACATCCTTCCTGGTGATTCGATTAAAGTTTTATACATGTCAGCCATGGTGGTCAAACTTGTTTTTATCTGTTGGATTGTATTTTGTGCTAACTCAACTTCATTTATATGGTATACTTCTGTTTGTTGTCTGTACTTGTTTGGTTTTACCAATGAAACATGGCTGAAGGGCATGATTTGGAACTTGGATATAGGTTCATAGGTTGGTACTGTATCTGCCCAAAGGCATATATTAGCCCAGCCATGTTGTGCGGTATTCACCGCCCCTTTAGTAGTTCCCTAGACCCTTGTACTAGCAGCTAGCACCCTTGGCCCCTATCTAGTAGTGCTGTTGCTGTGATCCCCAGTGTAAACTTTCTGTTACCCATCCACTCATCAAGGTTCCTCTTGAAGAGTGATAGTGAGGGGCTCTGTCTTATGTAGATCGGGACCCTGTTCCATAGTAAGGGAAGTCTCTGCGAAGGGAATCTATCCCTCCAGCATGTTCTATTCAATGTTGTGTTGAAGTTTATATCCCTAGAGCATGTAGCTTGAGTAGATTTGGTTTTGCTAAGATGGAGCATGTTTAACAATTCTGGGTTGGACATGGCTCTGTACGTTAGACAGAAATCGCCTCTGAGAAAGCGGTATGCAACAGAGAACAGTCTTAGCTTTTTCAATCGTGCTGCATAGAGCAACTGTTTGAGGCCAGTAATCCTCTTGGTTAGGTACCTCTGTGGTCTCTCCAGCTGCTGGAGATGTCTAGTCAGGTACATTCCAATTGGTGCATTGTACTCAATAATGGGTCTGATGAGGGAAGAGTAGAGGGGCCCCATTACATCCTTAGATCTTGATGCAAACCCTTTTGTGATCAGATGGGTCACATAGAAGGATTTTCTAACCACTTTGGCAACATGAAAAACTCCAAAAAACAGTAAACATCCAAAAAACGAAAACAAGTGGTAAACTCAGCTAAGTCCAACTAAAAGAAAGTCTATGAGTTAGGAGAAATGTTCTCTAATAGGGGGTACCCATCTAAATTGATCCATTCTACGATTAGGGAAATTATTTACAAAAGACAAGTTGGTTCTTTGGGCCCAATTCTAACTGAAGGCTATATGCCAATTTTTTCTATAGTGTCTCCTACTGAGAGCAACGATTTAATATTAAATGCATTTCCAACAAAAAGTGTCAATTATGGTAGTAGTTTTTTGACACAATACAATGATTTAGCTCCACAACTTAGAGAAATTCTGAACAATAATTGGGATCCTATTTCACAAGACCAAAACCTTAATACAGTTCTTGGTTTAAAACCTTTAGTAGTATTTAGGAAAGCACCTTCCTTGAAAACTTTATTTGAATTACCTCCCAAACATTATAAAGTTAGTAAGGGTATGTATAAATGTGGGCGTTGTAGTTATTGTAAGTTTATCCAAATCGGTTCTACCTTCTATATCAGGGGGGTTAGATATTTGATTCATGACAAATTCAGTTGCGAAAGCCAAGGTGTCATATATTTAGCCTCCTGTAAATCATGCGCCGTTTTCTACCTGGGTAAAACTGAGCGTCAACTCAAACAGCATATTTATGAACACATGTACGCTATTTCTAAAGGTACAACTACTAATGCTTTAGCTAAGCATATTTGAGAGTTTAGTACGCAGAGTTTTTTATTTACAGTTGTACAACAGATTTGTAGAAACCCAAGGGGCGGGCCTTGGCATTTGAAGCTTGAGGAACAGGAGTTATTATGGCAACTGAAGACTAACGCCTATGTATATCCTGGGATTAATGATATGTGTTCAATAAAATGCCTACTTAGGTTAAAAGCGCTGGAACGTTAATTCTAGTTAAGTTTTAGTAATTAATTATATGTTTTTTAAGGTGAAGAACTTTGCTGTTAACTGAAAGCGATATTTGTGAAGTCTTTCGCTGAAGCTTCCTATTGTTGGATAGCTTTAATTTTTAATTGAATCTAAATTGTTCTTAATTACTGTCTTTCAATTATATGTAATTAACTTTTGACTGTATATATGGTTGTAGTGTTGTTTGAATCTTTGTCTGAAGAAGTGCATATATGTTTGTTGCATGAAAGCGCTTACAATAAAATTTTAACAACACTCATAGACTTTCTTTTAGTTGGACTTAGCTGAGTTTACCACTTTGGCAACATGGTTATCAAAGGAAAGCTGACTATCTACTTGGGTCCCTAGATCCCTTATTTCTTCTTCAGATTTCAGGGGATTATTTTGCGCGTTTTTGCGTGTTTTTGTGCATAGCACAATAACGGGCAGCGCCGCCTAATTGGGTTTAAACTATTCCTGGCTCCACAAAGTCTGCTCTTCACATTTTCCCTTAGAACTGCTCTATCTCTCAAATTAAACACCATATTCTCATTCTAAAGCCCTTCACTGGTCCAAATAAGTAATCTTACAAGTTAGCACTATTAAACCATAAGCACTACTTACTCTTATACTCTCTACGATTACCTTGTTCCCTATTGGACCATCTTAATTCAGTTCCCTATATTACTCTAGCATGTCCAAAGGTCAGTCAATGGTTTCCTCTCCAGCCCAGCTGGTGAATCTGGGAATTTTGAGGCAATGTTACAACTGTCTCATGTACACGGGCAACCCTCTCCTCCTCCAAACAGGTTCAAATATATGTGAGAGATGCAACCATATAGCCAAACTGGAGGCTGAGCTCTCTCATCTCAAAACTGGTATAACCAGTCAGGAGGAGAAGGTAACCTCACACAACACATTTCCAGTATCACATAGTCCCACCACATCAGCGAACCAAACACATAAATACCCTAAAACATACTCAGAGGCTCTAAATAAAAATCTACCTAAGCAACAGAGACCTCCAAAGCAGACATCCAAGCAAACGCCACCCCAAAACAAAACACGCACAACACATAGCCCACAAAGTCAGTGTGCCAAGCAGCCACAGCCCTTAAGGCTGAATAAGCACCGATACTCTTGTAATAGGTGACTCTATTGTCAGACACACTGACATCCCACTCACCAGGCTGAACAAGGAGAAGGTCACAGTGAGCTGCCTGTCAGGTGCTAGGATCCGCCACATAACACAAGCACTCAGGTCACTCCAAAGCAAATACAAATATGACTCAGTCATTGTACATGCCGGTGTGAATGACCTGAGACGTACCTCCCTGGACTACATGAAAAGAGACATAGAGGAGCTCTCTGATCATGTAGCCCAGGCCAGTATGACCCTGACCTTGAGCAGCATCTTACCCTCACCTAGAATGATGCCACAGTACAAAGACAAAATGATTGATTTTAACAATTGGCTAAAATTTTGGTGTCATTCAAAGGGGATCCAGTGTCTATCAGTCTGGGATGACATGCTCGACAAGCCACGTTGCTTCGCTAGAGACGGCTTGCACCTGTCACCACTGGGCTTTTGGATACTGACAAAGGCTCTGGCCACCCCCATAGTGCCTTTTTTAGGCAAGGCTCAAAAGTCAAACCCACCTCCATAGACAGCACAAGGTACAAGAAACTAAGGGTAATGCTGCTAAACGCCAGAAGTCTTAACCTCAAGATGCACGCACTTGAAGCTCTCCTCAGTATGGAGAACATCGATATCTGTGCAGCGACAGAAACCTGGTTCAAGGCTCCAGAGAGCACCCCAACACTACCAGGTTATACCTCATATCATGCTTTTCGGCCCCAAAACCCAGACCAAACCACAAAAGGAGGGGGGGTTTCCATATTTATCAAGGATATCCACACCTCCAGGTTAGTGGCATTGCATGAAGTATCGGAGACCATCCATGTGCAACTAACAGTGGGCAAAACTGCTTTTCAGTTTATAGCATCCTACAGACCACCCACTCAAAGTCAGGAATCCTACTCGGCTTTCCTGAAAACATTGGAGAACATGAAGATCTCTCAACACCATTATATTGGGCGACTTCAACTACCCAAACATAGACCGGGAGCACTACTCAAGCCCCAGCACCTTAGCTCAAAGGTTCCTGGAAATTATAAACTCAAATGCTATGGAACAACTAGTCACCACTCCCACCTGATCATTACCAGCATGGAGACTCTATGCTCCATACCAGAAGTATGTCCTTCATTGGGAAGATCAGACCATAAATTAATTTCACTGGATATCCACATCCTGACCCCACCCCCAGCCCAGAAAACCACAGTGAAAAACTTCTCAAAAGCGAACTTCTCACTTCTCAAAACCGAAGTGAAATCTTTCAAGGCCCCAGGGCCAGTGGAAACTATGGCCCAAACTGCAGAATCCTATATAAACGCATTCTACGGACATCTCCAGGAATGCATGAATCAAGCTATCCCAAACAAAACCAAGACCCAATCATCCAAAGGCAGGCGTCCAGTCTGGTGTACCCCAGCCATAAATAGACTGTACAACAGAAGGAGGAAGATACTACATGATAGAGCAAAATCCCTAATAGGGAAGGCATCTCTGATCAGTACTAGCAAAAAATTACGATCCCTCATAAAATCATCCAAGGCCAGTTTTTAGAGAAAAATTGCACAGGACACTAAAGACAATCATAAGGCTTTTTTCAGTTATGTTAGGAACCTGGGATGCAACTCCCAGACTTGTTCTGAGTTGATTCTAAACGACAAAAAATACACTGAACCCACAGACATCACCAATATCCTGGCAGACAGGTTCAGTGCAAACTTCTCCACCCCCTCCCCCCCAAAAGAGCAAGTGTCTATCCTGGCAGGGGGCTGCCTCCCAAACATCTCTGATGCTCAGGTGAAGGCTGCCCTCTCCAAAGCAAAAAACACTGCTTCCATGGGACCAGATGGCGTCCCGGGTTGCGTCCTACATGAACTCCAAGAAGAACTAATCCCTCAAATAAAACAGCTGTACAATCTCAGCCTCACTACAGGATATGTGCCCACAGAATGGCGTACAGCAACAGTGGTCCCACTCCACAAAGGTGGAGCCTCCATGGACCCTTGAAACTATCACCCCATAAGCCTGACTAGCTTAGTCTGCAAGGCTATGGAGAGGATCATCATGGAACTCATAAACAAAGACATCGGGGACCTACAGACACTAGATCCTACCCAATTCGGCTTCGTCAAGGGTAGATCCTGCCTTTTGAACCTGGTTGACTTCTTTGAAACAGTCACCAAAGCCATAGATGAAGGGAAGATAGTCCACACAGCCTATCTAGACCTAGCAAAGGCATTTGACACAATACCCCATGCGGGCATCATAGTTAAGCTATCCAGCTTAAATATAAACCCCTATGTCACAAGATGGGTCGCAAAGTGGCTCAAAGACAGAACCCACAGAGTGAGAGTTGCTGGAGCCATGTCAGACTCGAAACCAGTCACAAGTGGTGTCCCACAAGGTTCTGTCCTGGGACCGCTCTTGTTCGGTATATACTTTTCTGAGGTACAGGCCAACGTGGGAGGACTATGGCTCACCAAGTTCGCAGATGACTGCAAGCTGGGTGCCATAATCGACTCTCCAACTGACACAAACATCCTTCAAAAAGGTCTCACAGAGATGGATAACTGGTGCCAGAGCCATGGTCTAAAGCTAAATGCCAAAAAGTGTATAGTCATACCCATTGGCAAAAACAATGTGCCCACAAACTACCACATAGGCGGTAAACCATTAAGTACAGAGAAAGTAATTTGGGATCTGGGGACCCAAGTTGATAGCAATCTCTCCTTTGACAACCACATTGCCAAAGTGGTTAGAAAGACCTTCTACATGGCCCACCTCATCATGAAAGGATTCACATCTAGATCAAGAGAGGTAATCGTGCCCCTTTATTCATCCCTCATCAGGCCCATCATAGAATACAATGCCCCTTTTGGGATGTACTTTACCCGACACATGCAGCAATTAGAAAGACCCCAAAAGTACCTCACCAAGAGGATCAAGGGACTCAAACAGATGCCATATGCTGCTCGGTTAAAAAAACTCCAGCTCTACTCAGTTGCATACCGCCTACTTCGAGGCGATCTATGCCTGACATATAAAGCTATGTCCAATCCAGAATTAATGGACATGCTCCACCTCAGTAAATCTAAATCCCTTAGAGCCACACCCTCGAGGGACTTGAACCTCAGCACAGAAATAAATAGGACTTGCTGGAGGGACAGATTCATAACCCAGAGGCTCCCTTCACTCTGGAATAGAATTCCAATTCATGTTAGGCAGAGCACCTCATTGAATCTCTTCAAGAAGAATCTTGATGAGTGGATGGGGGATCGTAGGTTTATTCCGGGGATTACTTCCGTGTCACTATTAGACAGAGGCACAGTAAACTAAATCGTAAAAATGGCACAGTATACTCAAATCAAGGGGTGGCATAAGCCAAACAAAATCGGGCTAGGCTTATAATTGCCCCAGGGCAGATAGCCTAGTATGAACCTATGAACCTATTATCTCCTATGTTGTAGTTTGCGGGTACTCTGTTTTTTCCAAAGGGGATTACTATGCATTTATTTTGCATTTAGCTTGAGACCATGGCTTTGACATCATGCATCAGTCTCATTTAGGCCCTTCTGGAGGATCTCCATGTCAGCCGGAGACTCTATTATAGCACCCAGTTTGCAGTCGTCCGCAAACTTAGTCAGCCACAGCCCTTCCATGCTTGCCTGTATTTCTGAGAAGTATATGCCGAACAGGTGGGGCCCCAGGACAGAGCCCTGAGGCACACCACTCTTTACTGGTCTGGATTCGGACATAGATCCCGCTACTCTTAATTTATGGGATCTGTCTGAGAGCCAGTTTGCGATCCATCTTATGACGTAAGGGTTTCTGCCCAGGCTGGTGAGCTTATCAATAATACCTGAATGGGGAATGGTGTCAAATGCTTTAGCAAGGTCAAGGCAAGCCATGTGTACCTCCTTTCCCTTATCTATAGCCTGAGTAACTGTCTCAAAGAAATCCACCAGGTTCTGGAGGCATGATCTGCCCTTGACGAAGCCGAACTGTGCGGGGTCCAGCGACTGGAGGTTCCCAATCTCTCCATTTATGAGTTCCATAATGATTTGCTCCATAGCCTTACAGATCAGACTGGTCAGGCTTATTGGTCGGTAGTTCCCAGGGCAGTTGTGGCCCCACCCTTGTGTAGCTGGACCACTGTTGCCGTGTGCCATTCTATGGGCACATATCCTGTGGAGAGGCTGATATTGAACAGGGTATTAAGATGCTGGATTAATTCCTTTTTGAGCTCACGTATGACACAGCCTGGGACACCATCTGGTCCCATGGAGGCAGTGTTTTTAGCTTTTGATAGAGCTAAACCTAATCCTAATAGGACATGTGTTTCTGGTATGGATGAAACAGACAGATGAAACAGTCAGAAGGGCACTAGGATCCACATCGAGTTTCTTGTTTTGGAATGATAAATCTTTAAAAAGATAACTGTGCTATAAATGCACCAAATGCAACAGTTTTCCTTTGTCAGATCGTAAAGGTACTTCTCCATATCGATCTTGTCAAGCATGCAAACATATTTTGACTACAAGTTCTATTGGACATTATGGACATCTGTCTTTGTGCTATCAAATCCAGTTTGACATGTATGCTTACTGCAGGAGCTTAAATGTGATTTATTATGCAAGCATGCAGCAGTTTTTACATCAGAAAAACAAACCGGATACTGAAAGACAGAATACTTGAACATGTTGGGGACATTCATAACAATAAACTTACAAATGCTTTAGCTAAACATGTATTTGATTCTGGCTCTGCTCACTGTTTTAAATTTAGTTTTAGAGTGCATTGACTGTACCAATAGAGGAGGGGATATTAGAAACATTACTGAATATGCTGAACTTAGGTGGATTATTTTATTAAAAGCCGATTTGTCCCCTGGTTTGAATAATAATGTTTCTATCAAACCAGTTTTACAAGTGCATGGCTTAAGACATTGATTTTATTGTTTTTTAGAATAGTCTTGTGAATGGTTTTGCCCTACCACTTCCTGAGTAGCCATGTGACCTGATTGTTTTTTTCTGATTGGGTAACTTATACTTTTAACAGTGCTACAGTTTGTATGGTTCATAGGTTCATAGGTAGGTACTAGGCTATCGGCCCTGGGGCCTATACAAGCCCAGCCAAAAAGGTACCCTGGCTTTTGCCACCCAAGAAAATTATTTTCCTGTGCCACTGTTGAGCAGAGCCACAGAGGTGATCCCCGGGGTGAATTTCCTAGTTCCCATCCAGTCATCAATATTTTTCTTGAAGAATGCTAATGAGGAGCTTTGTTTGATATAGATATATAGTTTGTTCCAGAGTATGGGAAGTCTCTGGGACGGGAATCTATCTCTCTAGCATGGTCTGTTTATTGTGGTGACAAGGTTTAGGTCCCTAGAGCGTTTAGCTCAGAGGGATTGGGATTTCTTTAAGTGGAGCATGTCCAACAGCTCTGGGTTTGACATAGCTTTGTATGTTAGGCAGAGATCACCTCTGAGTAGGCGATATGCGACGGAGTAAAGCTGGAGTTTTTTGAGACGGTCTGCATAGGGCATCTGTGGAGGATTCTGGTCTGAAGAAGTGGCCTTCAGCAGTGAAAGTGGTTACCTTTTACTTTTGGGTTTTTTATTGTTTTTCTATTAAAGTTTTATACATGTCAGCCATGGTGGTCAAGCTTGTTTTTACTTGTTGGATTGTATTTTGTGCTAATTCGACCTTCATTCATCTGGCATACTTCTGTTTGTTGCTCAAACTATAATAAATACACATCCTTCCAGGTGATACATCAGTCAGAAAAACTGATAAGGCTGTCCTTTCTGCAGACCAGTCTGCTTAGGGAATTTTTGGTTCAGTTCTGTATATTACTGTGTGTGTGAATCAGTGCGTGTATGTGTGTGTACACCAGCACTTGTATAGAAAGGTAATCATAGAACACAAGAAACAAACCCCATAAAAGTTTTTTGTCTGTCTTACATATCTGTAACTTGCTGTGAAGGGAAACTTTGTTAGACCTGGAATGTGCTATCCCTTCAAGGTCCTTTCACTGATTAAGATAACATGCTGGACACTGCTTTTGCTTAGACAGCTGAAAGGGACACTAATGACTGCATTTTGTGCCAGCACTTTATGACAAAGTTTCACTTGCTGTGACACATCAGTCAAAATGGCACTTTTATTGTTAACTATTGTGATCACTATTAAAACTATTTTGCAGGGCTGAAACACTGAGAGAAACAGAGAATTAAAAATAAACAAATAAGTAAATAATGCATGTACCTTGATGTCCACTCAATGCAGTTCACCACTCCCATCCGATACCTAACTGGGGAGTCTTGTCCTGCAGTTTTAATATTCAGGATCACTAAATTCTATGTCTCTCAAAGCTTAGTAAAACTGAGGGTCTAAAAGAATAATAGTGGAAGCTGCAAAACTGCAACTGTCATTCTAAAAGAGTCGTACTAATCTTGGTAAACACCAGCTGAATTTCACCATCCCCACCCATTACCATTTTTGTTTTCAGTGATACTGGTGATGTCCAGTCCCCTCAGTATTAATATTCTTGATAGTGGAATGATGTGCATTTTTAACTGCTGTATTCATTTGTGGTCTGAAGTTAAAAAATGAAAAACAGCAAAATATGCTCCAAAATATGATTATACTTCTAAAACAATAGTGAAAAAAAACTTTTACATCATCTGTGGTTCTAAGATAAAAAAAGAAAAGCAACAGTATATGCACAAAGCACAATTATAGTTCTAAAATAATAGTGAAAAAAAAACTTTTCCATAATTTGTGTTTAAAACCTAAAAAAGGGAAAAAAAGGTACAGTTGTGTAAGTGTACTTACCACAACAGTAGATGCTCGAATGACCACTGCTGCAGTAAACTTAGCTATATGGGTTATATCATACCAACCATATAACAGCCAGGCAGCTTCCAAAGCTCTGGGGCACCTTCCAGGTGCCCAAACTGTCAGTGAGCATTAACAGAGCTGATTAAAGGATATGTTTGGGCACCAAGCCTTTCAGAGTTTTCCTGCCAAAAGAGAAAAGAACAAAAAATAACCACACCCTGGCATAAAGAACACACCCCCATAAAAAAAAAACAAGAAGTGCAGGGAAAGAGTACGTACTACATCAGTGATCATTCAAACACCTACTGTTATGTTATGTTTACTTTCACAACTATACTATGTTCATCATATTAATCACCACTGCAGTAGTCTTAGCTATATGGGTAGATTACCTTAGCTTACTGCATTTAGGAGGTGGAGGAGAAGAGTCCAGGAACCCCTGGCAAATGGTGCTAGCAATGCTTGATCTGGACCAAGAGAAGGAATGAAGCTTATAGTGCTTTGTAAAAGCATGCACAGAGGACCAAATTGCAGCTTCTAGAATACTTCAAGAATCCAACCCTTTCCAAGAAACCATAGATGGAGCCACGGCCCTGGTAGAGTGGGTCTTTTCCCTGCCTGGAGTAGTTTTGTTATGGCGAGTATAATAAAAGTTAATAGCCTTATCAACCATTTGGAAATAGTCTGATCTGATGGATGTTGTCCCTTCTTCTTACCTTTACAAGAAATGAACAATTGATCCAACTATCTGAAAGAGTTAGTTCTGCCAAGATAGTACCTGAGTTGTCTGTGGACATCCATGTTATGGAGTATCATTTCTTCCTCATTTTTAGATTCAGGAAAGAGAACAGGGAGATGAATAGTTTGTCTTAAAGTAAATGGTTTAATGTAAACTGGATTACAACTTTAGGCATAAAAGGAGGATTATTTTTCAGAGAAACCCTGTCCCTATGGAAAATGAGATAGTTTAACTCTGAATAAGAGCTTGCAACTCATATATCCTTCTTGTAGAGGTTAAAACAATTAGTAAAACCATTTTCCATGTTAGGAACCTGACGTCATCCAGATTACTAGTTCAAATGGAGCAATTGTTAGATTTTCTAACACAATTAAGATCTCAATTGAGGGGCCACAGGTTTTCTTGGAGGACTCTTATGCAGAAAGCCCTTTCAAGAACATTTTGACATGAGACTGTATTGAAAGAGGAGGATCCATGGCAGTCTTGCTGATATGGCCAATAAGTGAACCTTGACAAAGGAATAAGAAAGACGATAGGATAGTAACTCACACAAGTATTGTAGAACCAGAGAACAGCTAGCCATGAATGGGTGCTAGTTATGTTGTTGGCATCAACTAGAAAAACTTTTCCATGTGCTAATATATGATTTTCTAGTAGCAGGCTTTCTAGCTTCCATTTTTACCTGCTGCACGTCCTCAGTAAATGGGTGCCTAAAAGGAATTAAGCCCCTATCATCCAAGCAGTTAATTGAAGTTGATTGCTGTCAACGTGTATCAAACATACCTGTTCTTGTACGAGTAGATCAAGTCTGCGCGGAAGCTTGTGGTAATTGCCCCTAGACATTTCCAAAAAGAAGGGAGAACCATGGTTGCCTGGGACAGAAGGAACTCATCACGTGATCTTGGGAGATTCCCTCTGAATCTTCAGAAGTACCTTAGATATTAGTGGAAAACCATACAGGAACATTCCTTTCCAAGGAAAGGCATCTGTCTTCCAGGTTTTCTTGCATGGAGCCCTGGAATAGAATCTTGCAAGTTGATTGTTCAGAGAGGAGACAAAGAGGTCTACTTGAGGGACTGTCAACAGATGGATCAATTCTTCAGTCCCTGAATTGGTTTACATTCTTGAGGGTTTGCCCTGGTCCTACTCAGCTTGTTTGCTACACATTTTTGCTCTGATGGCATGCGGGATGCCTGTAGAGTGAGACTTGTGCTGTGAAACTATATCCCAAATTAACATGGTTAGTCTGTAAGGTGAGTATGATCTGGGTCCCCCTTACTTGTATTGTTCCACATGACTGTGGTATTCTGTGTATCCACTTGAAGAGGTCCCAGAGATCAAAGATGGTCCAGAGAGTTGAATGCCTTGATCAGGGCAAGCATTTCCTTGATATTTATGAGCTTGCATCTGTCCTCGGTATCTTACACCCCCTGCACTTTTATCCCTCCTGATATTGCTCCCCAAGCAAAGTCTGAAGCACCTCTTGTGACTGACTGCTTTGGAGCAGGGAGGGAGAAGGAAAGAACTGGATTTAAAGATATCTGTTGACTCCACCACCAAAAGATTTCTGTTCTGACAAACCCTACCACTGGGATTTGACAGGATAAAGGGTGTTGATGTTGGGACCAAAGAGATTTCAGATACCACTGTATGTTTCTCATTCGGAGTCTTGCCAGAGGTATCATGAGAATCATAGATGCCATGAGACCCAAACTCCTGAGGTATTCCCTCACTGTGACTGAAGTCTGAGTGGAAAACCTTAGAAAAAGACTTATATAAAGATATATTTTTTCATGTGGAAGGAAACACTGTTTGAATTGAGGTGTCTAATTGACACCCCAGGAACACAATCCTGTGTGAAGGAGTCAAGAAAGACTTTTGAATATAGTCTTGGAATTCCAGGTTGTGTAAGAGATCTCTCACCCAAGCAAGAGATTCTTGAAACTTTGAAAAATACTCTGTAAAGATAAGCAAGTTGTCTAAATATGGAAACATGTGGATACCCTGTAGCCTGCAATGAGCTAAAACTTAAGCTAGACACTTTATGAGCACCCTTGGGGCAGTGGATAATCCAAAGGGTAAGACAGAGAATTGATAATGTGATCCAGGCACACAAAACCTTAAGAAATGTCTGACGTCTGGATGAATAGTGATGTGATGATGATGAGCATCTTTTAAGCCTAGTGTTGCCAGGAAACTTGGAAGAGGAAGAATAAGTAATAGATTGTGAATTTAAATAATTTTGAATTTGGACACTATCACAAACAGGTTTTGGAAACAAAGATTCAGATCTGTTCTACACAGATTTTCTTGTGTTGACACTAGGAGCATCCTTGAATAAAAATATTTCCCACTTTGGAAGGAGGAACCAGTTCTATTACTCCTTGGGATAGCATGTGATGAAAAACTGGTAGAAACAAAGGAGTCTGATCTGAAGGATGAGGGATGACCCACTGGAAAACAGGAATTTCTTCCCACGGCCATCTGTAACCTTGTTGAATGATTTTCAGAGGCCATTTGTCTGAAACTGTCTGTTGCCAAAGAGAAAAGTGAAGATTCAGACTTTCTGGAAAAAAAAAGGGGGCCAGGGTTGGAAGAGTTCACCAAGTCTCTTGAATAGTCATTCAGACTTGTTGGACTGTGCCATTTCTTCTTAAATATCTTTTTTACCTGTATTTTATTCTGCTTTTTGCCACCATTTTAATGACGAGATAGAAAATCTCTCAGAAAAATTGGAAAAGGAGGGCTGAAATATCTTAGCGATTTCTTGGTTCAGTTTGCCCCTTTCAAAACACTTTTTAATCACCTCTGCAGCAGAGGGGCCTAACACTAAATCTCTCTCCAAGGGTTAATTCAAAATCTCCTTTTTAACATCATCTAGGAGGTTGTGAGAATGCAGCCATGCAAACCTTCTCATGACAGTACCAGTGGCCACAGCCCTGGAAGAAGCATCAACAAAGCCATAAACGCACTGCAAACAATGAGGAGTGACCTGTGCAATAGACAAAACTAAATTATTTAAAGCAGATTTTTCCTCACAAGAAGAAACTGTAGATAAAACATTCCTCATACTTTCAGCTTGCCAGGAAAAAAAATTAACAAATGAATCTGAGAATTCAAAAATTTGAAAATAAAAGTTGCAGAACTATTCACTTTTTCCAGTACCTATCAAGAATTTCCCATCCTTATCAGAAAGAGTAACACTGGAATTAATCACATGTTTATCAGCAGTGGGATCAACTAAATCTATAGTTACTGGGTCAGGTTTGGGAATAGTGTATAAAAATGTAAAGACAGAGGACCTTTTTACATCCTATTTGCCTTTTTAGGGGCAGCTGGCTGAATATCAGGGAAATTGCAGGCAGTAACACAGACATCTTCTAACACAGAGAGCAGGAGGAATGGGTGTAGGTACTGGAAAGTCCTTCTGTAACAATTCATGGTATTTTCTGAGGAACTGAGAAACCTAGAGATCTGATGTTATCATTTTCATTTCTTCCTCAATGAATGGGGTCTGAATACGACTCTTGGATCTAATTCGGCCACTTTCTTTACATTCTAGGATCTGACTCTTGAGCTCCTCCCTTACCCATAATGCCCCTGACTACTGTGTTACCTCAGATCTCATTTGCCACTCTTTACGATCAGATGGGATTGTGATTTACCCAGCTTGTAGTGGCTTTAGTGAGTGCATAAACCTGTATTTCTTCTCCTTAACTGTTATTTACTTATGATCAGTAATAATATCTCCCTTCCCTCTTTTCTAAACATTTCTACTACCAAGAATTAAGGTTCTTTTTTGGTAATCCTAGCTATCATTGTTGGCAAACTTTCTCCCTCTGTTACCTCACTTTGAGGTATTCTCTTTTGATACCATTGTTTGTGTTAAAACTTATCTTTTCTTTCTATCTGTTATAACTATTTTTATTGTAAAAAAACTTTTCCTTTTTTTCCTTATTGTGGCACTATTGTTTCAACTTAAAAGGAAAAAAAATGAACTTCCTGTGGCATAAGATCCCCAACTTTGATGCCCACAGGGAATTTGTTTATTGTCTGGGCCGGAAACACTTGGACACCTCCAGTTCCATTTGTGCGGTGTTTAATGTCAGGGCCATTAGCAACAGGAGAAATAAGTTTATCTTAGATGACATCCTTTCTGCTTCTGCTCCTTTTGCTGGTACGTCTTTATCATTGGCTCAAACCCATTCTCATAAATCAAAGGAGCCCAGGGACCACTGAAAATGCACCCCTGCATGGCTCTTCAGTCAGCACCTGCATCTGAACCACCTAAGAAGGTTTCAATGAGTTCAGATCTGAAGTTTTAGGATCTGATGTCTACTATTGCCTAGTCTCCTTGGCTCTGTACTCCAAGGTTTTTCCTGGAGCCATTATCCCTGAGATTGAGGTCTCCTTTTCTTCAGAAGACACCTATAAAGATGCATAAATAAAGATCAGTGCAACTACCACTGCTACCAACAAAAACTTCAATAAGAACAATAAAATCAGTATGAGTCATATAAATGGGCTGCATATTACATTATCGAACAGAAAAACAACAGAAAAAACCTACCTGGCTGTTTTAAGCACCCCCCACACCCCCCACTCTTTAAATATACCATCTCCGAGATCACACTACAGTGCAGGAAAGGGAAATCTTCCCATTCAGGACTATATGGAGATCTCCATTGAACCGTTCGAACTTTTAAAAATTCGATCATATGGTGTCGACCATATAACGTTCAAACTTTTAAAGGTTCAATAACGTAATATGTAACCTATAAATAGATAAGAACATGATGAACTGTTTTTAGTAACATGAAAGTGCTTATCTATTTATATGACTCATACTGATTTTATTGTTTTATTAAAGTTTATGCTGGAAGCCATGGTAGTCGCACTGATCTTTATTTACCCATCTGTCTACCTTGGTATTCAGTGCACTCTTTTAGTTGCTTTTGGTGTGTTTTTTCTTGTTTAATACACCTAAAATGTCTTCTAGGCCACCATCCACTTCTTCCTCCATTAGCTCCTCCTGAAGTCTTTTCGAGTTGAACGTCGATAGGATGATGAGAAAATTCCTCACAACACAGATCCATCTGTGGCGCCATCTCCCATCAGATCAGTGGCCTTAAACCTTCTTTCTAGCTTGTTGTTGCTCCTTCTCTGATCTGACCTGCCATTTCAGAGCTCTTAGATTTGAGATTCTTGAGAGCTGAGCTGTTGGATCCAAAGATTCTTCTATTTATCACTGCGGCAACTTCCCTGATCTGATCAGTTCCTATCCCTTTGAAGCACAATGGTTCCTGGAGCTGAAGTGTCAGCATCAGATCCGAGGGGCTGACTTCAACTTCAAAGCTTTTGGAACCATCACTTCCCCTCAGGGCTTCAGCATTGGATTGTCTTCTCTGAGAGTATCTGCTTCAGTTGGATTATCCTCAGCTTCTCCTAATCCTTCTGCCTTCCAGGTGGTGGAGAGGGTTTTCTCTCACCCAAGAGCAGTTTTGACTCGTGCCTTGGGAACCATTCCCTGTTCCCTCTTTTGATCCTGTGCCTGAGTCTACTCATCATACACCTCAGGGACAACTAGCCTGGATGAGCTTCCAAGCAGTTCCCACCAGAAAACTCCCGACTTCTTCAGACACCCCTCCAGAGCAGCCCACTGAAGTGGTTCCTTGGAAGAGGTTGTGCAAGCGGAGGCACTTGGATTCCCCACAGGAATCTCTTGTTGAAGACACTGATTTTGATGAAGGGGAAAGGTCTCCTAGATCTCCACTTGAGGATGTCTCATTTGGGGAGATCTTAGAGATACTTCGCCAGAAAGGTGGTTGGTCTTCCCAAAAGCCTTCCCAGGAGGAATAGGTGTTCTTGGAAGCCTTTGGGTCTGGACCATCTAAGTCTTGGGTTACCTCACCTGCAAATGAGCTTATAGACTTTATCTCTTGCAGGGCATGGAAGGAACTTGACTCCATGGAACCGATCCACAAATGCTTTGACAACATTTTGAGTGCCCTCTGACAGACAACACTAGACCAAAGGAATCCCTGTAGATGCCATGGGTATTGCAGCAGCCACTAAAAAGGAGCTGGCTGAACAGAGCTCCATTGTCCATCCCCCTAATAGGGAGTCTAGGGCATTGGACAAATGTGGGAAGTGAGTGTATGCATCAGTGACCTTTGCCTTATGATTGTTGAATTATCTGGCACATTTCACTAGGTTACAGAGGGACTTAGTTAAGGAACTCTTTAACTCTACCCCTGGGTCCATGTCCACAGAGGAACAGAAGTCGTTTTCCTCATGACTGGCTACTCTGTACTCCATAACTAACACATCCATGAGGTTAATCTCAAGATGCAACTAAAGGTTCTTCATGGGTGGCCGGTTTAGGCATAGCCATTAGGAGACATGCCTGGATGCTGTCATGTGATTTTGCAGAGCTCTTCAAGGCATCATAAATCAACTCTCCTTTTGTTGGATTCGATCTTCTTGTTTGGCTCAACATTTAAAGAGACACTGTCCCACATTGAGAAAGATAGAAAGACTTTGTCTGCCATGGGAATCCACTTTTCTACCCCACATAGACCCTTTTCTAGGAATAAATGTGTTGGTAAAAAGTTGTGGTTTCAGAAATCTCAAGGACTTTTCCAAGACTCATGTGGAGAATTTTCCCTCAGATGCAGGGGGGTGGGGTAGTTATAATGGAAGACACTGCCCACATGGCAGAGGAGGTCCACAGATTCAAAGGTCTTAGGATTCCTTCTCGAACAGATCCTTTTAGCTCTCCTGAAAGGTTGCCTGACTGTAATTCTCTGGAGGCAGATGGGGGAGGGGGGTGATTGCCTTTGCACCTAAAAGCCTGGATAGTTATCACAAAAGATTCTTGGGTGCAAAGGATTATATCCAGAGGATACTTCATTCCCTTTTTACAACTGCAACCAAAAGAAAAAATGTCTTCCTGATTTTCCATCTAATCAGAGGGTGTTAGCAGCTCTAGAGATTCAAAAGCTGCTGGACAAAAGTGTCAACCAGAAGGTCCCTCCAGACAAAAGAAGATTCAGAATTTACTCAAGGTTCTTTTTAGTGCAAAAGACAACAGGTGATCTGAGACCCATTTTGGATCTCAGTTATCTGAACCAGTTTAAAAAGAATTCCAAATTCTGGATGGTCATGGTTCATTCCATTCTGCCTGTCCTGCAGAAGGACAACTTGATGTGCTGTACTGATCTTCAAGATGTGTAGCATCATATTAAAATGAACAGGCACTATCAAAGATATCTACACTTTTGTCTGGGAGCCAGTTATTATCAGTTCAGAGCCCTGGACTTCAGTCTCACCAAATACATGGTGGCAGTAGCTGCGCATCTAAGACTCATCAGATTCAGAGTATTTCCTTATTTAGACATCTGGCTTCTTACTGCACCAATTAGGCATCTTCTGGAAACAGCCAGGGATTACTTACGTCGGTTATCCCACTCTCTTGTAATTAATATCAATCTGGTTAAGTCACAACTACAACCAGTTCAGTTCTTGGAGTTTACAGAGGCTCATCTAGATACACTCAAGTATTTAGCTCTTCTGCCTCAAAACAGAGCTCTGACTTGGAAATCACATGTCCGACAGGTTCTTTCTCACTCCTCTCCCTCAGCAAAAATGATACCCAAAGCCCTAGGGTTAATAGCTCCTGCTATAACGTTAATACTCACTGCTTATCTTCATATGAGAATTCTTCAATGGACTCTAGCTTTTCATTGACATCCCTTATGACATTTGATAAAATTATCTCAGGTTTGCAAAAAATCCTTAATGTGGTGGATACACTCCTTCTTCTTCCCCCAAATGCCATGTTGACCATGGATGCCTCCTAGTTGTGGTGGGGTGGTCTATGATATATATTCGAACTTCCAAAATGTCGAATATCATATGTTCGAGACCATATGGTCAACATTTGGAAGTTCGAATATATAATAAAAAAAAAAAAAAAAAAAAAAGAAAAACACCTTAACGGTGCGAGCAGGGGAGCAATCCTCCTGCAGCCCCCACACCCCCCCTATTTAAATATACCAACTCCGAGACCGCACTTCAGTGCAGAAAAGGGAAATTCTCCCATTCTGCACTGTACGGCGCCATTAAAAGTCAACCTTCGAACACTTGAAATGTCGATCATATGGTCTTGACATTATGACGTTTGACATTTCAGGCGTTCATTTATTTGACATAGACCCGGGGAGGGCATTACTTGGGAGAGACTGGTCAAGGCACGTGGTCCCCAGAAAAGACCAATTTGCACATAAATGTCCTGAAGATGAGAGTGATGCTTCTAGCATTGCAGGCTCTTCAGAGCTCTCTTCCACTAGGAACTATTGCCATACAAATGGACAACATGTCAGTAGTCTGGTGCATCAACAAACAGAGAAGCCAGATCGTATCACCTATGCCGAGAAGTAATGAGGGTTTGGCAGTAGGGTATTTCCTCCAACTACTTTCTTGTAACAATGCACATACCGGGGAAATCCAACATCTTAGCTGGCAAGCTCAGCAGGACCATACTGATGCCTCATGAGTGGTCTCTCAATCAATCAGTGGCAAATATGATCTTCCACAAATGGGGTCAAAACTGCTGTGATCTATTTGTCTCTCCCCTCAACAACAAATACAGCAGGCTCTTTGCCCTAATTCCCCCTCAGGGACATTCACTGAGAGATGCTCTAGTGCACGTTTGGCCCTCCGATTTCTTTTATGCTTACCCTTTCTTGCCTCTTATATCCAAGTTTCTTCAGAAAGCACTCCAGTTGAAGAGCAAAGTAATCCTCATTGCCCCCCTACTGGCCTTGGCAAGTGTGATTTCCCCTCCTATGGTCTCACCCAGTATGTCTTTCATGGACACTGGATCCCAGTCCAGACCTTCTGTCACACCCATCAGGAATGATTCATCTAGATATAAAAGGGCGACCTCACATTGACCACATGTCTTTTCCAGTTCTAGTAATGGGTAGACACTCAATCCAGGCTTTCCTCTCCAGTTTGCACAATTCTTGTCTTGTCCCACAAACCTTTGACTAGGAAGATTTATAAGAGTAAATGGAAAAGGTTTTCTTTTTGGGCTCAACAGAGAGAGTTGGATCCCTTCACTGCTCCTCTCCCAGTCATTTTCGATTTCTTTACTTACATCTTTCAAGATGGAGCAAGCTTCCCTACCATTAAAGTTCATTTAGCAGCCATCTTCAATTACCACAGTGGAGATAATGCTTCTCCTTTGGCTTCATCTAGGTTATGTAAGGTATTTCTTAAAAGTACCTTCTTACAGAGACCTCCAATTAGGAACCCTTCTCCACCTTGGGATCTGACTTTGGTATTGCAGAGTTTGGTGCATCCACATTTTGAACCTTCAGCTAAAGTAGACCATACATTTCTATCTTGGAAAATGATCTTTCTGGTGGCTATAACTTCAGCAAGATGAGTATCTGAACTCCAAGCACTCTGTTTGAAACCACCATACTTGATTTTTCACAAAGATAGAGTTGTCTTATTTACTAACCATTCTTTTCTATCAAAAGCTGCCTCTGAAACAAATATCAACCGAGACCATTTTACCAGTTTTCTTTCCTAAGTTTGACAATAAAGGAGAATACATTCTTCATCTTTTAGATATACATAGGCAACTTCATTTTTATCTTCATAGGACTAAGGGATTTAGGAAAACTGATCATTTGTTTGTCTCCTTTTCTAGTACTAAGATGAGAAGATCATTTTCAAAAACTACTCTAGCCAAATGGATAAGAGATTGTTTTTCATGTTTATTCTTTGAAAAGTTTAACCCTGCCAAGAAAACCATAAGCTCATTCAACTAGGTTTATGACTACATCCTGCCTTTTGGTCTAGAGCCTGCATTGATGACATTTGTGCAGCTGCCACATGGTGTAATGCTCATACTTTTATTTCTCATTACAAATTGTATAGCATCTCCAGAAACCGAGATGCATTAATTTCTATGGTTTGCCGGAACTTCCTTCCATGAGGGCTACCCAAGGTTAACGTAACTGGGGACTCTGTCTCATTCATTGAGGAATGAATGAAAATGACAACATCAGATATAAAAAGTTATGTACTCACCATAACTATGCATCTGTGTTGTCCACTTTCATTCTTCCTTAACTTCCCTCCCACCTTCCCCTTATCCATGCCTTTGGGAGAGGCCTAACAGAATTTGTTGATAGGAACCATAGCTCCAGTTTGAGCTCCTGATCTTCTTACTCTCACTTTTCAGTCATATTTAGGTTAAGATACCTTACATTGATGGTGTATAATAGCAGTAAATTCAATCTGAGATAACACAGTAGGCAGGGGCTTTGTGGGTAAGGGAGGAGCTCAAGAATCAGATCGTAGAATCTAAAGAAAGTGGCTGAGGCAGATCCGAAGGGTGGGTCTGAACCCCATTCATTGAGAAATGATACATAGTTACGGGGAGTACATAACTTTTATACTTCCCACTCAAAACACTGACACATTCTAGCAATAGTCTCAGAGGAAGAGAAACCCAAACAGGGAAACAAACAATGACTTCTCCAATGAGTCTGAATTAGAACCTTGAGGGAAAACCCCTGTATCCTTCCCTGTATCTCCCTGTTCAGATTAAAATCTTGAACCTTTTCAGGAAAAGAGGAATTCCTCTTTCTTTTACAAGAGGGATCAATAGCCTGAATTAAACCCTGCACATGACCCAGTAAACTACTCCTATCCAAAGAAAATTGTGGAGGAGTAGATACATGCTTGGTTTTCTGTTTTTTTTTTTTTTTTTGACAGGAAAAATGGGGCCAAATGTGTTACTAATGGCAACAGTAACTTTCCCAGGGATGGGCACAGCATTTTAACACAACAGGGTAAACTTCCCTGCTCCCTTTCCTAGGACCAACCAGAGTGGCTCTTCCTTGCTCACTGATGGGACCCCAACAGCCACAGAGGACGTGACTAGCCCCCTGGTCCATAACGGCTGTAGGTACTACGCTAGAGGGATCTTGGGGAAAAAGATGAATGGTCTGCGGTACAAAAAATGGCACAGCAAAGTTACTCACCTGCAGCTGAGGCAAATTGTTAGCTTGCTGTGGTTTCAAAGGCCATTTTCTTATTTTTTTTCTTCTTGTGGCTGGAAGACAATCCAATCACGGGACCAGTAGCATGTTCCATTATCAAACTGAAAACAGTGCTTATTTCCCATGGAAGACAAGCAGCAATTGTCAGTAAACAATTCCAGTCCATAAAAGCTTCATTTGTGACAGAAAAACACAATTTCTTCACAGAAAAAAAATGTTTTCAGTTTCTTTACATTAGTTTTAAACCGATGGAAAATCAACTGGTCCATTTAAAAGTATGTTATAGTCTTAAAACAGTCCATTAAAACACAACACTCCTATCTTTAAAATAACTTAAAATGAAGAGGAAAGTATTAAAACGTCAGCAAAATTAAGAAAAAGGAAAGTTTTTTTATCCCCAAAGGGAACTGATCTGCACAGCAAAGGGAAGCACAAGCCGTCGATATTCAAAAACCTCCAAGTAACATATCCTTCTGCAGTAGTAAAGCTCTTAAAAGCAATTTGTGCCAGACTTGTTTTTTAGTCAGCTCAACTCAAGCTGCCTGACAGTTTTGGCACATGGATGGTGCTCTGAAGCTTTGGAAACTGGCTGGTTGTTTATATCCTTGTCAGGATATAACTCATATAGCCAAGTCTTCTGCAGCAGTGATCAACATGAAGAACATCAGATATAAATCTGTATTTAATGCTAAAGGCATGTATTGTCCATAGCCATGATTTTTGTTTTTAAAAAGTGATTGCAGTGGTGCAGGGTGAATACAAAGCAAGTGCTGCTCCTGGTAGAAGACCTTATAAATGAGTCTGTGAGCACTGCTATGAGTACACACAGCCCACAGCAGTGTGTGGCAAATTTTATTTACAGAATAAAATCTGATATCTTGAGTTTACATGCACCATTTTTACTATGCTTGCTGACATCACTGCTGACAGTACCAACCCTGTATTTCATGGCCAGATTTGCTGAGAATTATGGGCAGTTTCTTGTCAGGGAATTTGTATAGTGGTTTGTTCTGCACACTGTGCTGGAATGTAATCCCTGTGATCTTCATACATATCTATCATCTGTCTCTGATTTTTCTGAATGCCCCTGATTTCACCTTATATTTTTGCCCTGCCCTTTATGGTAAACATTGCAGTCAGTCTGTAATGTCAGATATTAACAGTTTTATACTTTTTATTATTCAGAAAAAAACATTCTGATGAAAACATGTTGTGCTCTTAACAGTAAGTGAATTGAAGTAATATTTAGAGTTTCACTGATTTTGGGCCTTTCTCTGCAATGCCTAATTATTTTTGGATTTGTCCCTGATTCTTGAGCAAAGAAGTTGAGTGAGATAGAATCCATGTTAGTCCAGCGTACTGCTTTATGCCTCATTCTGCTGGAATGTGATGAAACAAAAGTTTCACTTTTGATTGATAGACACAAGAAATAAGTTACATTATTTTAGGAATTACATGTTTTTTTGCTAGAAGATGTATACACCTGATGATGTCATTTTCATTCATTCTAAACTGATAGGTCTCAGATCTGACCTCGGATCTGCCTTGGCTGCTTTTACTAGTGTCACAGATGCAGCTCTCAAGCTCCTATCTTTACCCATAATGCCCCGTCATCCTGGCATATCCCACATCTTGTTTGCTGTCACATCATTCAGATGTGGATTTTCTGCTCTCAACCTAGGAGGTTAACAAGGACTTTTTTCCTCCTATTTTGTGAGTTTTATACCTGCTTTCTTTCTTTCCTCCTCCTTCCTTTTCCCTTTTACAGAATCTGCTTAACATTCAAACCTGTTTGTAATACTTTAATCTCCCTTTCTAGTTAGGCCTTTCTACCCTTGTCGGGGCATTCTTTGAGATACCATTGTTGGGGTTCTTTCTTTTTCTCTTTGTTTCTGTCTACCCAACCTTAGGATGCTTTTGAAACACCATTGTTGTTATTTGTTTCCCTGTTGTCTATATAAAAAAACTCTGCCTTTCTTTCTGTTTTGTTGTTTCAGTATGGCTGACAAGCCTATGAGCTTTAAGAAACAAACTTCCTGTGGGCATGAGATTCCTAATTCTGGTGCCCAAAAGGAGTGCAGTTGTTGTCAGGGTGCTGCCATCTAGAAGTTGACTGCTCCATTTGTTCGGGGTTCAATTCCCATGTGTTGACTTGACAGGAGGAATAAGTTGTTGTTAAAGGACTTGCTGCCTCCTTCTGCTGTTTCCCTCTCAGTTAGCTCAAACCCCATCCAGTAAATCTGACAAAGGGAAGCATGACTCACCTCCAAAAGAAAAGGAGTCCAGGAAAGATTCCTCTGACCATTCTCCTCATTCAACTCCAATTTACGAGCTTGTAGCTAAAGTTTCCAAGAAACTAGATCTGACATCAGTGTTGGATATTGCACCTTCAAGCGCCAAATCTCCATGGATCTGGACTCCACATTTCTCCCTGGATCTCGGCTCCACATTTCTCCCTGGATCTGATATCTCCTAGACTCCAGTCACCTTTCTTATAAGAGACACTGAGGAAACCCTCCAGACCACCTTGCACAAGTTCATCCCTTAGGTCCTTCAGGAGCTTATCTGAGGCATTGGTGGAAAGGATGATGAGGAAGTTTCTCAGGGCTGAAATCAAGATGGGGTAATTCAGTCTCCATTTCCCATCAGACCCATGAACCTGCCCTCATCTCAACCTCATGTTATATCTCCTTCTTGAATCCAACTGGCAGATTTAGAGCCCTTAGATCCCAGATCTTTGAGGATGTCCTTGTCGGATCTGAAGACTATTAGTTTTTCCACTCTGACCATGCTCCTGAATAACCTGACTCTAATCTCTTTGGAGCAGGATGACTCTCATAGCTGAAGTTTCTGTGCTGGCTCTGGCTTTTAGAGACATCCGTGCCTCTCAGAGACTTGCCATTACATAGGTCTGCTCCAACTCCCTTCTCAAGATAGGGATCCAGAGGGGTTCAGAGTTTGGTGCAGGTAGCTTTAGCGCCAGTGCAACCAAATGATGTTTCTCCTGGACTTTCTGCCTTTGAGTTACTGGAGAGGCCTTTCTGTATACCAAGAAGAGGGCATCTGTACTGTATTCTGATCCTATTCTTCTTCCTCCATTGAATTAAAGATCTGAGCCTCTCATGCCTATTCCACTGGGACAGCCACCCTGTACTAGCCTTCAGGCTGTCCTCATCCAGGACTCTTAACCCACTTCCAATACTTCACCAGACCATCCCACTATTGAAGTCCTAAGAAGAGGACGTGCAAAAGGAGGCACCTAGCTTCCCCTAAGAAATCTGTCACTGAAGACACAGACTTTGATGAAGTGGAGGGGTCCCCCAGATCTCTGACTGATGATGTCTTCTTTGGAGAGATCCTGGAACTTCTTAAACAGAAAGGTGGATGGTCTTTCGATACCCCTTCCCAAGAGGAGTTGATGTTTCTAGAGGCTTTTGGAGCTAGCCTGGATACATCTTGGGAGGTCCCTTCAGCTGATTTGTCAGTTTACCTTATCTCAGACCAATCATGGAAGAAGCCCGCTACAACAGAACCAATACTTAAGAGACCAGATAAGTTTTTAACTCCACCCAAAGATAGGACTCATTGGAATAAGGGAGTCCCTATAGATACTATGGTGGTGGTGGCAGCCACTAAGAGAGAGCTTGCAGAACAGAGCTCATGTGCCCTAATAGAGAGTCCAGATCCTTGGACAAATTTGGCAAGCACATTTATGCCTCCGCTCTTCAGTTGCAGAATTATTTGGCACACTTAAGGGATTTGATGAAGGAGCTTTCCAAATCTTTTTCAGGATCCAGTTTTGTGGAGCACGGAAAAAGTTTTTTCACAAGTGGCCACCCTTCAGTCTATTTCCAATGCATCATTGAGGTTGATCTCTCATGCAGCTGAGGGTACCTTGAGAGCTGCGGGTTTATGCATTGTTGTCAGGCGGCATGCTTGGATGCCCCTGTGGGATTTTGTGGGGCCCTTCAAGTCTTGTTCATCACTTCTCCTTTTGATAGATCATCTTTGTTCAGCCCCACAGTTAAGGAAACACTCTCCAGAAGTGAGCAAGATGGAAAGACCCTGTCTGCAACTGGAATATGTTTTTTTACCTCTCAGAGATCCTTCTCCAAGAATCATTGAGGTGTTAAAAAGATGTGGTTTTGCAAATCCTAAGAACTTTTCCAGGAATCATGAGGAGATAGTTCTTCCTAGGGCGGGGGGGGGGTAATATAATGGAAGACACCATCCAAAGACAGGGTGCCCCACAGAACCAGAGCTTCAGAGATCCTTTCCCCTGAAAAGCCTTGCCAGCGCTCCTGAAGGGTTACCCCACTTCTGTACTCTGGAGACAGTCGGGGGTACGTACCTCTGCAACCAGAAGATCAGAAGCCTAGGCATCCTTCGCACAAGACACTTGGGTACTGGAAATTATATCTAGAGGTTATTTCATACCATTTTCCCAATTTCCTCTAGCAAAATATGAAAAACATCCCCAACATTCAACCCAGTCAGAGGGAAGCAGCAACCTTGGAAATAGTAAAGCTGCTAAAGAATGATCCAAAAAGCCACCCCCCCCAGACCAGCAAGGATCAAGAACTTACTCAAGATTATTTTTATTGTCAAAGAAGAAGGGGACTTGAAACAAATTCTAGATGGCAGGCAACTAAACCAGTATGTAAAATACTTAAAGTTCCAGGTGGTCATGGTTCAGTCTATTTTACCTGTACTGCAGAAGGATGATTTGATGTGCACTATGGATCTTCAGGATGCATACTATCATATCAAAATGAATAGGTGCTACAGAAGACACCTGTGCTTCTGGCTGGCAGCCATCCAGGCATTACTAGTTTAGAGCACTGCCCTTTGGCCTCACCACAGCCCCAAGGATGTTCACCAAATGCATGGTGGTGGTAGCGGCTCACCTGAGACTGCTGGCATTTTGTGTGTTTTATCCATATGTAGATGATTGGCTCTTGACCATCCCTTTCAGGCATCTATTGATTCAAGCAAGGGATTACTTGCTCCAGTTATGTCTTCAATTGGACATCATGGTCAGTTTTACACCAAATCACAGCTTATGTCTACTCAGACCCTGGAGTTCATAGGTGCTAATCTAGACACAATCAACCAGAACCTCTAACAAGAGTTTGTACTCTCAGGTTAGAGGTCATGAAAGTGATTTCCCTTTCTTCTCCTTCAGCAAGAGAGACTGAGGGCAGCAGCAGTAACTGCAGTTTTGTTATCCAGATTTCATATACAAGTCCTGTAGTGGACTCTTTCAGTACAGTGGTCTATTCTTCAGCATCTTTTAAGCACTCTTATCATGATTTACAAAGTTTGAAAGGAATATCTTCTTTGGTTGATTATTCAGAAAAAGTTTATCAAGGTTGTCACTTTGTTCTTCCACAGCCAGTAGCCACAGCTGCCATGGGTGTCTCCCACATTGGGTGGGTGGGGGGATTTCCTGGGGAAGGCAGTTCAAGGTGCACGCTCCCTGGAAGAGGCCAATTTGCACATCAATGTTCTGGAAATGAGACCAGTCCTACTAAAATTATTATAGGCCTTTAAATATGTTCTTCCTTCAGAGATGACTCCGATACAAACAGACAACATATCAGTAGTCTGGTATATCAACAAATGAGGGAAACAGATCAGAGTGTGGCAATGGGCAATCTCTTCCTTTCACTTTCTTATGATAATGCACATACTGGGGAAAACCAATGTACTTCCCGACAGACTAGGCAGGTCCATTTTGATGCCTCACAAGTGGTGTCTCAATCAAAGAGCGGTGTAAAAGATTTTTCTTTGATGGGGCCAGCCATGCTGCAATCTTTTTGATTCTCTCCTCAACACCAACTGCAGCAAGTTCTTCACTGTGGTTGCTCTACAGGGGGAATCACCGAGAGAAGCTCTAGTCCACAACTGGCCCTCTGGTCTCTTTTATGCTTATCCCCCAATACATCTCATCCCCAAATTTCTGCAGAAAGCATCTTCATTGCACCCATTTGGTCTTGTCAGGCTTGATTCCCTTACTTCTGGCCTCATTTTCTGTATCCACCTATGGATACTGGATCCACATGCAGACCACCTGTTTCATCTGACAAGGTTGAAATACCCAGACATCACCAGCCTCATGTTGACCACATGGTTTCTCTAGTTTCAGTGATGGCTAGACAGTCCAGGCTTTCCTCCCCAGTTTGACATTTCTTTTATCACCTCGGAAGCTTTCCCCTAGGAAAATTTATAAAAGTAAATGGAAAAGATATTCAGTTTGGGCCTTTAGAGAGACCTGGATCCTTTCTCTGTTGCAGTCTCATGTTCTTAATTTTTTGGCTTCCATTTTTAACAAAATGGCAAGTTATTCTACTATTAGAGTTCAATTAACGGTCGTTTCAAATTTTCACTCAGGTGAGAATCATTTTTCCTTGGCTTCTCTGAAATTGTGCAAGGCCTTCCTTAAGGGTACCTTTTTACTCAGGCCCCCAGTTAAAGATCCTACTCCTTCTTGGTATTTGACTATTCTGTCACCAGCTCTTACCCAACCTCCATGTGAGCCTTTGGCTAAGATTGACCTTAAGTTCTTGTCCTGGAGAACAATTTTTCTGGTAGCTAACACTTCTGCTAGATGATTATTTATTTATTTTATTTTACATTTGTTTATTGGGAAAGTCCGACTGCACATGTGCTTTTTCAGCAGAGGCCCAGGGAGAAAAGCTCCACACTTAAGACACATTACATTTGAATATGAGTTTGACAATGCATTTAAACATTATTAAAATATAGTTGACGGTAGGGAATTCCATTTTTTGGCAATGTAAAAAAGAGAGGAGAGATGCTCCTACTGTATTGTTTGCTTTATTTACTTTGAGAAGGGGTTTATTATTTGATCGTAGTACCCTGTTACTAGTATAGTGGTAGAAATGAAACGTTCTTGAACTACAGAACAAATAACCGATAAAGAACGTTAACTACCTCTGTGTCCTGAGACGCTCTCCCTCAAAAGCAGTTCCAGATAATGTCAAAAAACCTCGGAAAAGTCCACAGCAGCAAACAAATGATTTGATTTTGCAAATACAGCGATAATCCAACAGTTAAGCGCTTTCACTTGCTCCACGGCAAGCTTCATCAGAACGCTGAAAAATGAGCCTCCTAACATTTAAATAAACTTTTTGGCACCAAAACCAAACTCTTTGAATACTTTCCTTTAAAGAGATATTGCAACAATATGTCAAAATACAACTGACAAAAAGCAAATATCAATACTTGCATCTCAAGTTATCATAATCACAAAACAATAACATGAATATATAAAATTGAATGAAATGAAATAAAAATATAATTAAACACACAATAAGTAATGCATATAAACAATGTGTGGATAAATATAAAACTGATAAAATGTCAGAATCTGACATTCTGTCTCTTACTGTATATAATATTCTATTGAAATATCCTATATACATTACTGAATATGTAACTTATGAAGATGTAAATATTATTAAAAATAATCAGCTCAGAAATATATAAATAATACAAATATAATACCTATATAATTAGGATGATAAAATACATTATAGTACAGTGTGAAAGACATCACACAAATCTATAACTACCTATAAAAAACTGAATGTATACTAATATGGTCTAAAATTTCAGGGAGTAAATCAAAAACATTTCCCATGGGCTCAGTTATTGATGTCTATTTAAAACACATTTATAAAAAAATCCCACATATGGTCAAGGACTCATGGGAATTTTTGAAAAATTATCCCACCCTATTTTGGAGTGAGGACATGCTTTTTGTCACTATAGATGTGATAGATCTATTTTCGTGCATCCCCAAAATTGAAGGACTAGCGGCATTTGCCAATAGTATACATAAACATGCGGAATTAGATTGGGATAAAGCTTGTTTATTATTGGATATGATGTCATTGGTATTGGAACATAATTACATCCAATTTGAGGGTGAACTTTTCAGGCAAACCAGAGGCGTAGCTATGGGAGCAGCTTATGCTCCCATATACGCCAATCTGGTTATGCTTGACTGGGAGGAGACCAAAGTGCTAAGTAGTGTATATATGAAATATATCAAATATTATTCACGATACCTAGATGACATTTATATCTTATGGAAAGGTAGTAGTATTATACTGGATGAATTTTTAGATTATTTAAATCAGAGTAGTAGCTATCTGAAATTTACTTCATCTAGGAATGAATATGGTGTACCATACCTAGACACTCTTGTTTCCAAAGTAGGAACAGGATTGAAATCAAGAATTTATAGAAAAAATACATATTCGAATAGCTACTTAGAATTTACCAGAAATCATCCCAGGAGTAAATTCACCAATATTTATAAAGGACAGATTATTCGTGATATAAGGATGACTTCTACATATGATGACATGTTAGAGGAAGTAGCATTTATTACGGCCCAGTTCAAGGACAGAGGGTATGATGCTAAGATGATGGCTAGAGTTAGTCAAGTAGTTATCAAAGAATGGGGAAGCAAATATAAACCTCTGTTAGGATCTAATAATGAGGTTGGGGTGAATGATGGAACAATTCATCACATCTTGGTTGACAATTCATCATATGGCAAAAGATGTGTGCTTGAGTACGGACCATATGTGGGTAAAGTAAAGAAAATCATGGCAGAAAGTTGGAACATCATTTCTATTGATGAACAATTAGTTGGAATATTAGGGACTGGACCACATTTTGTGTTTAAGATGGGATACAATATTAAGAACTACTTAGAGAGAAGTAATTTGAATATAGAGTCTCATAACACTTGTACTAAAAAATGTGGAGATTGCAATCAATGTCACACAACATTTCAGGAAAATAGTATTGTGTTAGAGAATGCAAATAGAACAAGAATTAGGTTTAAACAGGGAAACTGTAACACCAAAATGATTATATATTTGGCTAAATGCAGGATATGCTCCAGTTTTTACATAGGAAAAACTGAAAGGAGATTTAATAAGCGCATATATGCACATTTATATAGTATCAAAACCAAAGATGAAAAAAATGCACTGTATAGACACATTAAAAAGTGTGGAGACAGACACTATTTCAATTTTGCTATAGTAGATAGTGTTTTAATAGACATCAAGGGAGGAGATTTTAAAGGATTGCTGTCCTACAAAGAATACTGGTGGCAAGTATTTTTAGATTCTTCTAATCCACCAGGACTGAATGATGTCATCTCCATTAAACCCTTATTAGCTATGGATTGATAATTTTATATAGTACACAAGAGTATTTTGGGTACATGTGGACTTATATTAGACCATATTAGAATACATTCAGTTTTTTATAGGTAGTTATAGATTTGTGTGATGTCTTTCACACTGTACTATAATATATTTTATCATCCTAATTATATAGGTATTATATTTGTATTGTTTATATATTTCTGAGCTGATTATTTTTAATAATATTTACATCTTCATAAGTTACATGTTCAGTAATGTATATAGGATATTTCAATAGAATATTATATACAGTAAGAGACAGAATGTCAGATTCTGACATTTTATCAGTTTTATATTTATCCACACATTGTTTATATGCATTACTTATTGTGTGTTTAATTATATTTTTATTTAATTCCATTCAATTTTATATATTCATGTTATTGTTTTGTGATTATGATAACTTGAGGTGCAAGTACTGATATTTGCTTTTTGTCAGTTGTATTTTGACATATTGTTGCAATATCTCTTTAAAGGAAAGTATTCAAAGAGTTTGGTTTTGGTGCCAAAAAGTTTATTTAAATGTTAGGAGGCTCATTTTTCAGCGTTCTGATGAAGCTTGCCATGGAGCAAGTGAAAGCGCTTAACTGTTGGATTATCACT
Organism: Protopterus annectens; assembly: GCF_019279795.1. NCBI lineage: Eukaryota > Metazoa > Chordata > Ceratodontiformes > Protopteridae > Protopterus > Protopterus annectens. Next base: position 633,183,723 of record NC_056746.1, read on the forward strand.
GTATTTGCAAAATAAAATCATTTGTTTGCTGCTGTGGACTTTTCCGAGGTTTTTTGACATTATCTGGAACTGCTTTTGAGGGAGAGCGTCTCAAGACGCAGAGGTAGTTAACGTTCTTTATCGGTTATTTGTTCTGTTACTAGCATAGGGTTGTAGTACATTTTGAAGTGATGGAGTTTTTATCTGGATGGTATATAATTTTGTGGACTAACGTAAGTTGGTTGTAAAGGAGAAACTGAGGAAGTTCCAGACAGTTGAGCTGCTTTAATGCTTGACAGTGGTGATTTCTGTAGTGTTATTGTGGGATGTGATAGTAAATGGAGGGGGGGTGTCTGCAGTGTGTCTAGTAGGCTGGAAGATCATGCATTGTGTTTTGTTAGGGTTCAGTATTAGTTGCGAGTCTGTGAGGCATTTCTCAACAAATAGGGAGGAATCTTGTGTTAAAGACTGGAGTTTGTGGAGTGAAGGTGCTGCACAGATTAATGTGGAATCATCTGCATATTGACTAATTGAGGCGAGTTGTGTAGCAGTATGAAGATTACTTGTGAAAATGGAGAACAGTAAGGGACCAAGGATGGAGCCTTGAGGAACCCCTAATTAGACTGGGAATAGAGGAGAGAGTTCCTTTTGCCATTGAAAGCCTGCTGACAGCCTGATAAGTTGCTATGGAACCAATTTAAGGTGTTATTACTAAATTTCGTTCTGAAAGAGCAGTATTAAGTTTGCTATGATTTACCATATCAAAGGCCTTAGAAAGGTCCAGGAAAATTGCAGATACATATTGCCCATTTTTGTTATGGTTATTTACTGTATGAGGAATGACATAAGAGCAGTGGTGGTGCTATGAGAAGATCAAAACCCATGTTGTGTGTCTGTCAGAAGTTTGTGTGTGTTGAGGTTGGCCATAACTTGTGTGTGCATACGCCTCTAGGATTTTAGATAGAGAGGAAGGTATAGCAATAAGGCAATGGTTAGTCATTTCTTTAGAATTGCCTCCTTTATTGAGAGGTATAATGTGGGAGATTTTCCAGATGTCTAGAACTATATTTTCAGATAGGGACTGGTTAATGAGGATTGCTATTGGGTAAGCTATTATGTCAGCAGCAATTTTCAGAAATTTTGAAGGAAGCTTATCAGTGGCTAAAGTGGTGGGCTTTCATTTTTTTAGCAGTTTTTTAATAGTATCTATGGATACAGGTTGTAAGTTAAAGGTATTTTCAATATTAGAAGCAGTGACATTTCCAGTATTAGAAGCAGTGGCTGATATGGTAGAGGTTGATGAGAAATGTGACTTAGTTAGTGCTAGGATGGAATATGTGAAGAATGTATTGAATTGGGTAGCATTATTTTCAGAACTATTTTCAGTAGTTGGTGTGGGGGTAGTAGATTTACCTGCAAGGAGAATGTTACTGATGTCTGTCCAGAGAGAGTTGTTTTGGTATTTAGTTTGTATGTTATGGTAATAGTTTATTTTATCTTGCCTCGCCATTTTTTTGGATTTGTTACTCAGTTCTACGTACATTATTTCTGAGATCTGGGATCTATTTTTTTGCCATTGGGCCCAAGATTTATCTCTAATTTTTAGGAGATAACTCCAAGACCTGTCTGCAAGATCTCTTTACCTGACCTTCCATAAAGATAGGATTTCATTATGCATGAACAATTCTTTTTTACCTAAAGTGGCTTCCACATCCAACATAAATCATGTCATCAAGTTACCTGTGTTCTTTCCAAAATTCTCAAACAAAGGAAAATACATACTGCATCTTTTGGACTACATTTTATCTGCGCAGAACCCAATAATTCAGGAAACTGACCAATTATTTGTATCCTTCTCCAAGAACAAATTGGGTAAAGCAGTGTCTAAAGTGGCCCTGGCTAAATGGTTGACTGATTGTATATCCTTTGTTTATAAAGAATGAGGTTTTGCCTAATCCCCCCAAAAACACATTCCACAAAATCCGTAGGATCTTCATCTGCTTTTTGGTCAAGAGCATCCATAGATGATATTTGTGCATCTGCCACTTAGTCCAATGCCCATACCTTTAATGCTTTTTAAAGTTAGGCATACTATCCAGAAATAGGGCATCATTTGGTTATGCTGTACTCCAGAATATCCTTCCATGAGGACCACCCAAGGTTCATCTAGCCGGGGACTCTGTCCCATCAGTTGAGGAAAGAATGAAAGTGACAACATCTGATACAAAAGTTATGTACTCAGCAAAACAATGCATCTGTGTTGTCCATTTCCATTCTTCTTTAACTCGCCACCCTCCAACCCCCTTCCCTATCTTTCTAGTGAGGCCTAAGGGACGACCCTTTGGGAATCCGCCTGTTTTCTGTTTTAGCTCCAGCCTTTCTGTATGCCTTTATCTTATCCATAATAATATATCATGTATATGTTAGTTTTGGGGCAGCAAACTCCATCTAAGGTATGCCAGGATGATGGGCCATTATTGGGTAAATGAAGGAGCTCAAGAGCTAGCTCTGTGAGTCTAGTAAAAATGGTTGAGTTGAATCCAAGACCTATCAACTGAGTAAGAATGAAAATGGAGAACACAGATTCATCGTTATGGTGAGTACATCACTTTTGTTTTTATTCTCGTGTGCTATTAGACCTATGTATTTAATGATGGCATATATATTTTAATGAGAAACATGAGATCCATTTTCCATTAATACTTTTATTATTTAATTCTCTAAAACAAAATAAAAAAAAATACTAATCAGGTAGCTAATATCCTAATGCAATCTGAAAGATTAATTTTGTTTTCAAGAGACAACTCTGGAAAACTCTTTCTTGGTACCGCATACTCTGCAGTATTTGGTAATCCTCCAATGACACAGCATTTAAGTGCGCTGCGGGCAGTCCTCATGTTAGGGATATTGTGCCATTCGCCAGTCTTGACATTATAACACTCGGCTTTTAGAGTTGCAGAAAAGCCATTATACCCACCAACAACAAACAGCTGCTCATCCAACACCCCAATTCCAAAGTTACTTCTAGGGGTTAGCATGTTGGAAATGATGTGCCAAGTGTTAGTAACTGGATTGTAGACCTCAACACTGCTAAGTTGATCGAATCCATCAAATCCTCCGACCTGTAATATAGAAAGAGGAACTCAGTTAATTCAGTAGTTGGTAGATACATGTGCAGCCTGTAAACTCAAGACTGGTATATAATGCAAGTGCTTGTTGCTCTACAAGAGCAGTTTTAGATCCTTACCACCTCATAATTTGTACATTACAAAGCAAAACAATCTTAAAATGCAAAGTGGGTCTGCTGTGGTTAATGACTTTCTAACAACTACATTAAAATGTGATTAAAAGAATGTGGACCCTCTCTAAATGTAAAATATTCTCCTATTCTGGATTGTGTACTATGTTGTATTACTCTCACATTGCTCATTAACCCAGGCTGTGCTTGAAAGAGACCGCTGGCATATTCTGTACATATATATATATATATATATATATATATATATATATATATATATATATATATAAAGAAAGCAGAAATTGACAATACAGAACTTTTAAGAAAAGCAGTAATGATACTAAAAAAAAAAAACATATATTCTAATTAGTGCACCAGCCTCAGAATTCAGATTTTCTGATTAGTGCAACACTCTTAGAACACTCAGAACTCCCTAATTTGTGGGTATAATACAAATTTGTTGTACAGAGGAGTAAGCAACAAAACACAAACATATGCCAACTCAAGTCAGTATGCTTCAACATCTATGAACTAGGCCCAGCTGTTCATAGCAAGTGCCTCAAAGCCCATATACAAGTACAGATGCATTTATACACACACATATAGACATACACAAAAATGCACAGACAGCACACATACACACACACACACACACACACACACACATATATATATATATATATATATATATATATATATATATATATATATATCTTTATACACCTGCTTACAAACACATGCGAGCACAAACACAAATGTGCACTTTCCATTTTTATGCCATTGTGAAGTATTGTAGAAGTAGCCTTGGTAATGTTTTTCACAATGAGGTTATACTCGTGACACCTGTTTAGTCCACTCCCTATCTAAACTTCTCATAGTCCAGATCACTTTCACTACATTTTGCCAGGGTGAAAAGTGATTTAGTGTAGAGGTAATTATATTTCTCATTTACCTCATCTCTTGGTCCCCCCAGCATTAGGATATCCCTAGTTCCCCTTCCCTCAATGTGCTGAAGTACCAATTTAGAGTATTGCACAGTTTCCTAGCTGTTTTATGCTTGTCATTTTCTTGTCTGCAGTAATAAAATGACTATAAAATATTTCCCAGTCTAAACAGCTGACAGATTCTTCACATTCATTTGCTTTGATATGATTCCAGTTAAGTTATTAGTTTTCAAACATCATATGTCAAGAGAATGCAAAATAATAAAGAATGACCAAACTGTTTTCCTTGCCACATTTTCTTACTACATAAATGTTTCCTTGATATGCGGTCACTCCCGCCCCTCTTCGTTCATTTCTCATTGGTGCGATCAGAGCCCACTGGTTGGTTTCCGGATCATATATCTCAGCTGTTTGTAAACATTCATATTCATCACCAGTGGAGCCTCCAAATATGTACACCTGAATTAATAAAACAAGCCAAAAAAATAACCAATAAAAGTCAAAAATTGAATAAGGCTGATTATTAGTAGTAATTAGTCATTATCAAATGAAGTAAAACTAGAAAGTCATATTCAAGTAACAGCCTTCATCTGTTGCTAATCTGATATGCTATTACTAGACAGAGCATGCATGAACTCACTTAAGCTGTATAGGGTTTAGCCTGGAAGTTCTGCATATATGGGTAAATGTGATGAAATGTTTTTTCTGTTTTTAACCCTGACAGGAATAATTCTCACTCAATATACATGCATTTATTTACCTTTCCTTGTAGAGCTGTAGCACCTGCATCAGTTCTGACTTCATGCATATGAGAAATCAAAGTCCATCGATTCATTTCAGGGTCATATTGCTCAGCTGTGTTCAGGTATTTTTGCCCATCAAATCCCCCCATGGCATATATGAAGTTGTTTAGTACAGTTACACTAAGACAGCAGTGTCTTGAATGCATGGGGGCAACTTCCTGCCATGTCTTTTTGATAGGGTTGAAACACCTAACGGTGTTGAGGTAATTCTCACCATCAGTTCCACCAATAATATACATGTATCCCTTTAGATACGCTACACCATGGTTTGCACGAGGGCTTTCCCCTTCAGATGTAACATCTACCCACATATCAACATGAGTATCATATGCCTCAATGACATTTGTCAGGCTAGCTTCACTCTCTCCACCAATGGCAAAGAGGACTGCATCTGGAAGTCGGGGCCTATTTAGCAGTTTCCTGGATTGTTGGCAGGAAGGACTTTTGTTCAGAGCATACATGATTTTAAGGGTATTAATTATAGCTTGGTTGCATTCATGATTGCCTTTCACGTAGTCATGATTTTTGATATTCTTTATAAAATATTCCACATCCATTCGGTACAGTCGCACCTGAAATAAAAATAAAAAATGGTTGATAACTCTTCATAAAAGCTTTTACTCTTACGGTTATAATGCTGATCTGGCAGAGAAGTATATAAACTGCTGTGGCTTGCACTGGAACTTAACTTGAGTTGAATTCAAATTCTTGTACACTTACAATATGTAAATTAAATACTTCCCATGGAATAAGTCAGAAGTTTTATTCTTCATTCCATTAAGTAATTATTGGTAGATGAAGTTGTGTGATAAAATCATTCTTTTCCTGTTCTTTCCTTAGGATTTATCAAGTGAGTTTGTACTGGTTTGGTGTATTTGCTGCAGCAGTAGGAGATACACGTTTACAGCCTTTCAAGGAGTGATTTTTACTCTTCTTTTTCTCAGCATTGAAATTAAAACTGTGTGTTTAAAAATAACCGCAACCTTTCACATCTCTTTAAAAAACTATTAGGTGTGGGAAGATGTGTAACATTAAGGATGGTCCTTGGCTGCTATTGGATTTACACGAAGAACATGACAAAACTACTTACAGTGGCATCTTGGTAGTGGGAGACATTTGAAATACTAATAAAATATCCTTGTTTTAATATTTAGTCTTGTGTACAGGTCGTCAGAATTACACATGCTGCACCCATCACACACAGTACAAAGCAGATGCATATATCTACATATGCTGAGGCACTTAAATGTAACCAGGTTAGTTATAAACCCTTATGTCACTCTGTGGATTGCCAGCTGGCTCACAGACAGGACCCAGGAAGTTAGAATTGGGGAGTCCAACTCTACAAAGAGGCCAGTAACAAATGGAGTCCCTCAGCGATCATTCCTGGGACTGCTTCTTTTTGGCATTTCCTTTTCTGTACTCAAGGCCAATGTCAAGGGCCTCTGGCTGACCAAATGTGCAAATGACTGCAAATTAGAAGCAGTCATAGAATCCCCCACTGACCTTAATGGACTCTAGAAGGGCTGAAACAGACAAATAATTTGTGTTAGAGCCATGGACAAAATAGATGCCAAGAAATGCATAATAGTAGCCATTGGGAAGTTATCCACCCCTGGTTATTATGATATTGACAACACACATCTAAGTGTTGACCCAGTAGTGAGGGAATTGGGCACACACATAGATAGGCTAGAGCCTTTGACCATCACGTGTCTACAGTAGTGAGGAAATAATTCTGTGTTGTGCAACTTATAAATGAATGTATGGCATTTAGGTCCAAGCAGGTCATTGGTGTATCATTGAGTAGCATGTTCATCTCCCAGGCCCCTGCTTGTAAATGGTGCATCTCCCAAGACCTTGCCTACACTTACCAATGGTACCAAAACGTGTCAGACATTTGGGGTGCCCTAGTGGTCGTTTAGCCTAGTATACACCTATGAACCTACTGACTAAACTAATTGTTCAGAAACCAGGAATAACTATGTATTCGCAAGTGTGTTGTTAATATTGATGTTATGGCAAGGAGTGCCATGATTATGCTTTAATATTGGGAAAAAGACCAACTAGTTAAAAGCTCATCTAGCAGAAGATGTGTTAATATCCAGTGCTGTGCTAGGCACTAAAATACGGACACTGTCAGCCAACAAATGACAGCAGCAAAAGTAATACCAGACTACAGTTCTTACCACACTTCTTCGGCCACCAAACCAGGAACAAAGCACTAAAGGTGGAGGAGTGTCCATATTCACCAAGGATATTCACACCTCCAGGCTAGTTGTCCAACACAATGCATCTGAAATTGTATAGGTGCAACTAACACTAGGTAAGACTGCAATCCAAATTGTAGCTTGCTACAGATCCCCCACCATGCCCCAAGATTCTCACTACACTGTTCTAAACATACTAGAAAATATTAAGATACAACCAAACACCCTAATACTGGGTGATTTCAACTATCCTGCCATTATTTGGGAAAACTACTTGAGTACCAACACCTTTGCCCAATGGTTCTTGGAATTCATAAATTCCAACGCTGTGGACCAACTAATCCATTGTTCCACCAGGGGCTCAAATATCCTAGTCCTGGTCATTACCAACATGGGAAATCGATGTTCCACACCAGTTGCCACCCTCTCGTTGGTCAGGTCTGACCATAACCTAATCACCCTTGACGTCCACATCCCACCCCCACCCCCCAGTAGGGAAACCTCCATAAAAAACTTCTCCAAAGCCAACTTCATGCTGCTCTTGTCAGAAGTGACAAACTTCATGACACCCATGCAGACCAGAACTGAAAGTTTGACCGTTGAATCCTACACTAAGGCACTGTACGAGTACATCCACTCGTACATGAATCATGCCATTCCAAACAGAATCAAGACGGTCTCCTCCAAAAAAAGGAACCCAATCTGGTGGTCCCCTGCCATAAACAAAGTATACAACGGAAGGAAGAAACTGTTGCAGAAAAGAGGAAAATCCCAGGATGCAAAAAACTCCCCTTACCAACTTCAGTAAGAAACCCATACAAACTCAAATATGAACTGAAACACCACTGTTGGACACAAAAAACTTCTTTATTAACATGTTCTGGTATCTTAGTTTCTTGCCTTCTGTTGGAACATTTTAACATCACAAATGTGTCCCTATATATACACCTCTCTTTTCCAATAAATCAATTAATCTCTTTAACAATTAAACAATTAAAAAATTATTGTGATGCTACTACACTGTAAAAGTAGCCGACTCAAAATCCAGCTCCAGACAAGTGACAAGTAGAGCACCTCCGGGTTCAGTCCTGGGACTGCTCTTGTTTGCATCTACTTCTCTGAAGTACAGGCCAGCACTAAGGGACTCTGGCTAACAAAGTTCACAGATGACTGCAAACTGGGAGCAATTACATAATTCCCAAATTATGTGGATATTCTACAAAAGGGCCTTACAGAAACAGATGCTTGGTGTGAGAGCCACAGGCTCAAGCTCAATGACAAGAAATGTATAGTTATCTCCTTTGGGAAAAAACATGTACTCATGAATTACCACATAAGTGGCAGTACACTAAACACCAAAAGTGTGATAAGGGACTTAGGGACACAGGTGGACAGTGGTCTCAGCTTCAATAGTAGCCACAACAGTTAGGAAATCCTTCTATGTGGCACGCCTCATCACTAAGGGCTTTTCATCCAGAATAAAGGAGGCCATTGTCCCACTGTACTCATCCCTCATTAGACCCATTATAGAGTACAACACCCGTTTGTTATGTACCTCACAAGACATCTGCAACAACTGGAAAGGCCACAGAAATACCTCACTAAAAGAATCACAGGCCTAAATCAGATGTCCTATGCTGACCGTCTAAAAAAACTCCAGCTATACTCTGTTGCATATTGCCTTCTCAGAGATGATGTCTGCTTAACAATACAAGGCCATGTCAAACCCAGTCCTGTTGGACATGCTACACTTCAAGAAATCACAATCCCTCAGAGCCACACGCTCCAAGGATCTAAACATGGTCATCACAATGAACAAAACATGCTGGAGGGATAGGTTCCTGACCTAGAGACTCCCCATACTCTGGAATAGACTACCCATACATGTCAAGTTGAGCACCTCTTTGGCCCTCTTCAAAAGGAACCTTGACGATTGGATGGGAGATAGGAAATTCACCCCAGGGATCACGTCAGTCACCCTGCTAGACAGGGGACCAGGGAAGTAAATATTCTGGGAAGAAATAGCCAGGGAATTGTTATGGCTAGGCTTGTGTAGGCCCTAGGGCCAATAGCCTAGTACCAACCTATGAACCTATAAAAAACAGTTTTGTTTCAGCCTGCCGTGAATGTCTTTCAGTTGTCCCCAAGTTCATCTCATATTTTGCCCTGTCCGTGGTAAATCTGTTTGATGTTTTGGTAAATCACTGAGAATTTCAGTCACTCAAAAAAGCCAGAAACAGAATGTCACAATTCTTATTGTTCAAATGCACATATTTATGTAATTAATGTTTTATTAATATTTTAAATGAATTAGAGCTCTTTAATTGTTTGTCCCGCCCTCTAATGCTAAATCTGATAGTACTCTTTAAGGGCTTTACTTGCTTTCAAAGATATAGCTCCATGCACTACAAAGAATTATGACTGAATCTCTTATCACAACCTTTAATTAGTTGTTTTCAATACAGATGCCAAGGTTCACCTCTCAAACATTGCTTTTGAGGTGACTTTACTAGAATCTGTGTCTCTAATGCAAGATAATATGGTTACAATCTGAGACCTGATCATAATCCTCCATTTTGGAGATGTGCCTTTTCTTTTCTTTTCCATAGTCTAAAATAGATCACTGCTTTAATAGACTGTTACATTTTACTTTGTATAAAGGAATGCGTTGGGCATGTCAATGCAAAAATTTAATACTTAATACCCTGTGTCTGATGTAGGTTAGTACTGATTACCAGGAAATTTCTATTAGTTGAATTGAGTGAAATAAAAAAAACATAAAGGCTTACCTTGGGAAGCAAAAGAGGAAGAAACTTCTTTCTGTCCTTGGGATCATGATTTATCCATTTCACAATGGCTTCAAACACCACATCTTCCTGCTTGACACTGAGCTCATCTTTTTCAATTATTTCTCCAAATTTAAAAGCTGACAACTGCAGAAACTCTTCAGATGCTTTTACTGTCTCCTCAAAGTTCTGAAGAATGAAAAGGCTTGCTTTGGTTTTCAGTTCAGGGCAGTAACAGCAGTCTGCAAGCATCCAAATTCCAATGCTGTTTTCTGGGCAGAGATGTGACTCAAAAAAGTCACAACAAGTCTTGACGATGCCAGATACACAGAACTGATCTGCTGCAATGAGAAGCTGCTTCACGTTATCTGCAGTGATTGATATTGTTCTGATATAAGCATATTCTATGATCAACTCCATCATGTCAGCAGAAACTCCAGGAATGTTGTATACCATTTTTTCCTTATTACTCCAAGCACCAGAAAACAAAGCCCTGCAAGTAAGAAGAAATATGATTGGTTCTTAACAGACAAAACATAACAGTAGCACCTATCAAGTTTCTTTTTCTCACCAGTTTAGGTTGATTGTTATGGGTGCTGTCGCTCGTCCTATGTTATGATTCAAGATGAACAGGTGGGGTATTTTGTTTATATGCCTTATTATGTAGAAAACATCAGGATGGATAGCAGCAACATAAAATACAAACAAACTGATTAACTGACAGACTAACAAATACATGCATGCTTACATCTCAACAGCTCTCTACAAAATGGCAGTCTAGCTTGCATGTGCTCTGTATTTATGCACATGTGCAAGCCCATGGAAAGCTTCTTAAAGGTGCATGCACACTCTAATCTATATCCTCCCTCTTTAGTGAATTGTCTTACAGTAACACTGACATTTGACTAGGCATGCAGTTATACAGACACTTAAGAAATAAACACAACATTCATGGCCATGTTGCTGTGTATCTGGAACATGGTCTGGAAATACAACCTGATCTAGTGATATAGCAATTAGGACTTGGTTTAACAACAGGGACAGTCATTGGTGAACAATCTGCTTGAAGACTCTCGGGAATCTTCTCAGGAACAGGGATATTTACTGGAATGTCCTCTGGAACTGGAACACTGGATGACTCACTCTGACAGTCTTTATCATAGGCAAGATGCTGCAATATTGGCTCGGACACCGGTACTAAATGTTTCCGATTCTGCCTAAATTCAGCTCATTGTGATTCCACAATGTACAGTCTTGGCTCTGGACATACACTTTTCATAACTCCAATCCTACCAAAACCTTTGGACATTTGCATCCTCATTTTTTCCCCTTCGCGTAATGGATTGATTGGTTTGCTGGTCTTATCGTAATAGGACTTCTGGGACAAACGCCTTTTCATAAGTTGAGCTTTCATCGCTTTGTTGTTCTTAGCACAGGGAACCAACAGACTGATGCTGATTGGTAGTGTGGTTCTGGTTTGCCTCAACAAAAGCCTTTTTGCAGGTAAACCAATATGTTTATCACAAGAAACATTTCTGAGATTCAGGATATTCAGAAAAACATCACTATTGTCTCATTTTGACTTCTCTGATAACTGTTTCACACTTTGAACTGCACATTCTGCCAAACCATTTGACTGTGGGTACTCAGGGCTACTCATAACATGAATAAAGTCCCACTCTTCAGCAAATCTCTTGAACTGCTGGCTTGTAAACTGTGTACCATTGTCAGAAATAATTTTGTGCGGACTACCATGGACTGCAAAATGACACTTCAACTTAATAAGGACAGTACTGGATGCTAGATTAGGAAGTAGGTCAATCTCGACCCAATGTGAATAAGAGTCTACTAACACCACGTAATGTTGACCATTCTATTTGAAAATGTCTGTAGCTACTGTCGACCATGGTAGTTCAGGAATCTGGTTTAGGTGAAGTGGTTCTTTCTGTTGATGTGGCTTAGTACTATTTCATACAGAACATAGAAGGCCAAAATACTAATCTTCTCGCCATTCTTTTGGTAGAATCAGTATCTGGGTGGCCACAATGCAAGATGGTAATATACTCTTGTTGCAAAGATTTTGGAACAATCACTTTTGGACCTTTCATGATGATACCATTGTCAAACAAAATCTCATCTCTGTAAGCAAAATAAGGTTGCAGGTCTACAGGTAAACAAGATTGCTTTGATGGCCATCCTCGACTGATAAAGTGGTTAAGCTTCTGAAGAATTGGATCTGAAGCTATGTGACTTTTAAGCTCATCAAGATGTGTGGAAGAGAAATTGCTCACTTCCATGACTTCAAAGTCAAGGTACTCATTTTCATGCTGTTCAGTGGTATTTCTGGGTGATCTGGATAATGTATCAACAAGATAAAGACATTTGCCTTTTGTGTAGACAAGACTGAAATTATACTTTTGCAATTTCAACATCATGCATTGCAATATGGCAGGAGCTGTATGCATAGGCTTTCTCAAAATAGTAACTAGAGGGTGGTCATCAGTTTTGATTTGAATAAGTCGGCCATAAATGTAATAATGGAACTTTGAACATGCAAACACATTTGCCAAGAGTTCTTTCTCTGTCTGCACATACTGCATCTCAGTGTGGGTTAGAGTTCTCAGTGCATAGCCTACTGGTTTACCCTCTTGAAGAATGGCTGCACCTAGACCAAACTTAGAAGCATCACAAGAAAGAGTTACTGGTTTGTGAACATCCTAGTATCTGAGAGTTGGTGGACTGGCAATTCTGTGTTTCAGGACATTACATGTTTTTTAGTATTGTTCTAACCAGGCTCAGGATACATGTTTGTGTCTCAACTCTCTGAGTGGTGCTGAAAGTTGGCTCAAGTCTGGAATTAACTTGTCTAGGTAGTTAACCATGCCAAGAAAATGTTGTAGGGCTTAAATATTGTCTGGAGCTGGCATCTCAAGAATTGTTGTTTGTTTGGAAGGATCTGGTCGTAAGCCTGAACTAAACAAATGACCAACATAAGTAACTTCTCGTACCCTGAATTTACACTTCTGAGGATTCAGCTTAAGTTTCATTTCACGTGCTCTCTCCAGAACTTTTTTGAGGTTTCTATCATGTTTGGCTTCACCATACCTCCTACAAGAATATCAGCTAGTATAATAACATACAGATAACCAGAAAATAATTGTTCCATGGCATGCTGGAAGACTTCACTGGCAGAATTTAAACCAAATGGCATTCTCAAAAATTTATACCTGCCAAAAGGAGAACTGAAAGTGGTTAGTAATGAAGATTTTTGGTCAAGCAAAATTTGCCAAAATGAACTTTCTGCATCTAAGACAGAAAAAACAGTGGCTTTTGGCATAAGAGCAGTGACTTATTTGACTGTACACACTGGATGATGAGGTCTTTTTAGTGCTTTGTTCAAGTCTCATGGATCAATACATATTCTGATATCATCTGAGCTTTTCTTATGAGCTAGCAACATGGAAGATACCCATTCATTTGGTTGTTCTACTGGACAAATCACACCTTGCTGCACCATTTTGTCTAGATCAGCTTTGACTCTGTTCTACTTAGCTACTGGAACTTTCCGGGCTGGTTTGACAACTAGACTGACTTTGGGTCTAACTTTATGGAGTACACAACTGGGAGTTTGCCTACTTTGTCTTTGAAAAGATCAGCATAGATAAAGAAAATAGAGTGGACAAATTTAGAACAGTTGTTTTTCAAGCTTACATGGTGAACTTCTTTTTTAAATGAAAGCAGTCCCATTTTCAAACTGTCTCTGAGGCCTAATAATGACTGTAAGTGCCTTTTGACTACATACAATTGCAAGTCATAGCTGTTCTCAGCAGAGTAACATGAAAGCACTATTAAACTTTTGGTTTGAATTTCTTCATCACCATAAGCAAAAAACTTCACACACTTTGCCAAATCAAACTTCTCACCAGCACATACTCTAATAAATGTTTCTGCTGACATAACATTGCACTTTGAATCTGTGTCATCTTTAAGCTCTATGGGTCTTCCATTTATCCAGACAGTATAAGTCTACTGTAGTGACTGTTTCATTAAGCACGGACACACCATAAACATAAAAAGTAGGGCCACAGCTTTCTAATTGATCAGATTGTTTCCTTGAATGTTCTATTTTAATAAAAGAATGAGTCACTTCTGATGAACACAATCTTTGGAAATGATTCCACTTTTTACATCTGTGGCACTGCTAACCAAAAGCTATTCACTTTTCTCTTTTAGACACATGATTACCACCACAATTATGACAGTTGACTATAAGGCTTGGTGAGGGCACATGCTTTGAGTTTGCTAACTCACCCTTGTGCTTCACTGAGACTGTGTGTGCTCTGGAATTTGGTAGAAAGCTATGGGGTTTCCCATGGGGCCTGTTTTTTAACCACATGCTGCATACTATCAACATTAGCACTAGAAGATAATGGCAGCATGCATTTCTCATTTATAAGCATATTTGTGTGCTTTCTGTGAGCCCATGTATTTGACAAATCTCTATGGCCTTATTCAAAGTTAAATCACTGTCTCAAAGCAAAATCTTTCTCACAGCATCATCTTTAATACCACACACAAGTCTGCCTTTTATTAGTTCATCCCTTAAATCACCAAATCTGCATGTTTTAGCTTTGTTTATTAAGTCAGTTATATATGTTGCAAAAGCTTCACTAGGCTTTTGATCCCTTGTGTAAAATAAGTGTCTTTCCATTGTAATAGTCATTTGGGGTTACGCATTTCTCTAAATTTACATTTTAAGCACTTGGGGTCTTTCCTTGTTTCAGCCGGTACCACTGTATAGTGGTCTTTCCCCTCCCTGCAGGTGCATACACAAATGAACACTCTCTTTCTATGGCTTCTGAAAATGCTAAATTAAGCAGAATAAATACATTTGTACATCCATATTTGTCAGAAAATGCTGCTTGTATGAAAATATTGTACTCTTGCTCAAACACTCTCCAGTTCTCTGCAATAATATTATCAAAGACAAGTGGAGCTGGTCTACGAAAGCCTTCTGCCATGCTAGCAAAGTATGCTGAAACACACTGCAAATACGGCCCTTGTAATTATGTATGAACATGCACACACACCAGTTACTTGTAATAACATTCAAGTGCACAATAAACTCTTTGAAATACTGTAATTTGTGAAATATGCTTTGAAATGGCTGTATTTTAAATCACTTTAATTAATGCAAAACGCAGTACATAGTGTAAAATGTGGTTGATTTCCTTATTTTATACATTTTATGTGATCCAGACATTGTTTCAAACATTTTTGTGACTATTTCATATATTTTTAGCAATATGTCACATTTTCAGATATTTCATTTAACTAGAATTTTGTTTTGAGCATTCTGAGTGCTTAATTTTATATTCTTTAAGTATGAAATCATTTAAGCATGGTTTAGTACCTAGAATTTGTTTCTGACCTGTTTTGTAATTCATACGTGCAGTAGGGATGATCCATTCCTCTGTATTCCTCCAACATTAACTGAGTGCCTCTTGGTGTTGATTCTGGATCCCATTCCGACACCATGTCCTTCATCCTATGTTATGATTCAAGATTAACAGGCAGGGTAGTTCGTTTATATGCTTTATTATACAGAAACACATCAGGATGAATAGCAACAGCATAGAATATAAACAGACTGATTGACAGGCTAACACACAAATGCATGCTTACATTTCAACATCTCTCTATAAAATGGTAATCAGCTTGCACATGGTCTGTGTTTATACACATGTGCAAACTCATGGAAAGCTTCTTAAAGGTACATACATATTCTGATCTACAAGTGGAAACACAGACACACCACCAGACTCAACACATGCCTATTAATCTTGCTCAAAAACTGCACAAACTAAAAGTGATATTTTTGCAGGGGGGAAAGCCCCCATGTACCCACCCCCACACCCCCTGCTAATTATGTCTACCAATTCCAAGATTGCATAATAGAGAGATAAGGGCAAATTCCCTTACCTTCCTGCACCATGATCTCACTCAAAAAGCTACCAGTAAAAAATGCATTCAGAACTTTTGCTCATTTGAATATTCACTTTTTTTTACATTACTAAACATGATTCACTTATTTGACTGTTAGCTCCTCTGGATTGCAACCATATACGTGTATGTGTGTTTTTTTTGTGTGTGTGTGTGTGTGTGTGTGTGTGTGTGTGTGTGTGTGTGTGTGTGTGTGTGTGTGTGTGTGTGTGTGTGTGTGTGTGTGTGTGTGTGTGCACATGCATGTATGTATGTGTGTATGTATGTATATGTGTATATATATATATATATATATATATATATATATATATATATATATATATATATATATATATATATATATATATATATATACTTGCTACGCTCAGGCTCACTTCGCTCCCCTACCCTACCCCCATTCCCACCCTACCCTCTTCACTTACATTTATTCTAAGGTTCTACCTCTAATCTCTTGTCAACTAATCCTAGACTATCCTCTAACTTCTAATTATTAACCCTACACCTAACATATTTACCTCTCACATAAACATTGACCTATATCACTTGAACATTCCCTTACCCTATTTCCACACATATTTTGCTTTTCTATACACACACAATTTGATTTCCTTCCTCATAACCTTTCTTAAGTGCATAATACAAAATGTCAGAACATAATTATACTACCCTTCTCACCTTGCACATAATTGTTGCCCTTATACTATTAACACATACAACATTCATCAATTACTTACAAGCAGATCTAGCTTCAAAATCACCCACCCTATAAAGTCACAATGAAATTTAGCCGAGTAGCTTTTCTAACATATCAGCAAGCCTTACCAACCTTAACATACTTTACTTTTCAAAGTGAAAAATCTTAAACTTTTGCCTAGAACCCACTCCACAGCTACAACTTACTTAATCTATGTGCAAAACACTAAATAACTATAAAAACAATTCCCTCTACTTAATAACTTAGGACAATGTGGTGACATCCACCCCAATCCTGACCCACTCAAAATCACACCCCTCCCTCAAACACTATCCACAAAGAATGTGATACTTGTCACCCAAAATATTAGCAGCATCTGTAACAAAATAACCACATTTCACTCCTGGCTATCACAGTACTCCCCAGACATCATAGCTATGACTGAAACTTGGTTAAAACCACACATCAACGACATAGGAATCCTCCCACATAGCTATAACATTCTGGGAAATGATAGAATCAACTAAAAAGCAGGAGGTGTTGATCTAATTTATCCCAACATCTATACAGTCCTACCTCTTTATTCCCACCCTTGGCAACGCTGAAATTCTACTTGCATCATTGAAAAAAACAATGTTAAACAACTCTGTATTGCAGTAGTGTATATACCCCAGGACAAAACATCCCTATACTAGAAGACATTCTTTCTTGGATATCCAAAACATCTCTAATGAAACAATAATCATGGGAGATGTCAATATCAATTGGCAAATCTATCTAATGATTCATTGAGAAACACCATTAATCTCTATGGCTTTAAACAACTCATCACCTCTCCTACTAGAATCATCATCATCCCCTTTTTCCCATTTACATGGGGTCAGGGTATCGTATTAACTGTCGCCATCTCTCTCGATTCAGTGCCACTCTTCTGCCTTCTTCAACACTCATGCCTGACTGTCGCAGATCTTCTTTCACACAATCCATCCACCTCTTTGCTGGACGCCCTCGCTTCCTCTTACCTTCTTCCTGTCTGTCCCAAATCTCCCTCACCAGATTGTTTTCTGCTTTTCTACACATGTGGCCATACCATCGTAATCTGTTTTCTTTGATCTTTTCTGCAATTGGAGCTACTTTGGCTTCTGCTCTTATGTCCTCATTTCTTCACCTGTCCTGCAGTGTGCATCCTACCACCTTTCTCAGGCACTTCATTTCCATCACCTCTAGCTTCTTCAACTGTTCTGCCTTTACTGCCCAGGTTTCTGTACCATACAGTAGTACTGGTCACACCACTGTCTTGCACACCTTACTTTTCAGCTTCTTTGGCATTCTTCTGTCATATACTACACCTGATACTCTATGCCAGTTGGCTGCAGCCCCTCTGATTCTAGCTTTGACCTCTTCATTCAGACTACCCTTCTCCTCGACCACCCCCCCAGATACTTGAAGCTGTTTACCTGTTCCACTATCTTCCCATCTATCTCTATTATCAGCTTCTTCTGATTTCCCCAATCTGCTGCCATTACCACTGTCTTATCTGTGCTTAGTTTCATCCCATGTGCCTTCAGATTTGCATTCCATTCTCCTATCCTTTGCTGAAGTTCTAGATCAGAGTCTGCCTGTACTGCCACATCGTCTGCATACAGCAGCTTTGTTGCTCTGACCCCTTCAACATGTTTGCTGATGTAGTCCATTACCAGTATGAACAGCAGTGGGCTCAGAGCTGAACCCTGGTGTACACCCACTCCCACTGGGAACCCCTCAGTGAGGCCAAATACTGTTCGTACTTGAGTCACTGGGTCCTTGTACATAGCCTGTACTAATTCTACCAATGTTTCTGGGACTTCAAACCACCGCAGTACTGCCCAGATCAGCTTTCTTGGGACCTTGTCATATGCTTTCTCCAAGTCTAGGAAAGCTCAGTTTGACTCTCTCCTCTTCTCTAGTTTCTTCTCAAGTATCTGTCTCAATGAAAACATCGGGTCAGTTGTGCTGCATCCTGATCTGAATCCGAACTGTTCATCTCCCATCTTACATTCTACTATTCTGCGTATCCGTTTATCAATCACCCTCTCCAGAACTTTCATGCAATGTGGTAGGAGTTTGATGCCTCTGTACTGTCCACAGTTGTGGATGTCCCCTTTGTTCTTGTACACTGGCACGAGTATGCTTATTCTCCAGTCATTGGGAATACACCTTTCTCTCCACACTACAATTAGTACCCTCAGGAGCCATTTCTCCCCTAGCTCACCCAGCATCTTTATCATATCTGATGTGACCTCATCTGAGCCTGCTGCTTTCCCTGACTTCATTTTCCTTAGTGCTGCTCTTACTTCTTCTAAGCTGGGCTCCTCTTTTACTCTCATTGTAGGCTGTTTCTGGGGCAGTACCTCTTCTGTGGGATTTTCTTCATTCAGAAGCTGCTGGAAATACTCCTTCCATTTGCCTTTGATGTCCTGTGGACTGGTAAGCAGGTTGTTGCTGGAATCCCTTATGAAGGGTGTCTGACTATCTTCTTTATCTTTCTCTCTTTGCCTTGCAACCTGGTATAGTTTCTTTGTGCCCCTTACTGAGTCACTTTCCAGAAGCTGATAGAGTGCCTCTGATGCCCTATTCTTTGCTATTGCAACTTCTTTCTTAGTTTCTTTGTTAGCCAACCAGTAGTCCTTCCTAGCTTGGTCAGTCTTTTCAATCTCCCACTTCTTCCTGCACTCCTTCTTTCTTTTGATTACTTCCTGCACTTCTGCATTCCACCACCAGCTTTCCTTATGTACCTTATTTCCATACCTGGCTCGGCCACATATCTTTTCTGTAGTCCTAACACATGCTGTTTTTAGGCGCTGCCACTCTTCTTCAACTCCTCCTATTTCCTCCTCTTCTTGGGGTGCGAGAGCCCTGAGTAATTCCTTGAACTGCTGTACCTCTCCTACTAGAATACATAACAATAATTTAAGTTCCACCCTGGACTGGATCCTTGTCTCTGACCCTCTAAAATACTTAAACTCCAGTACTATTCCCAATACATTAAGTGACCATCTACCTGCATATACTTATAGAAGAACAGCCCAAAACCCCAAAACACATACCTACAAAACATCAGGAAACCTTACAAAATTCAGCCAAAACCTGCTTAATAACATTCTAAAATCATTCAACTGGTCTGTATTAAAAACACTACCACTAGATGATGCTGTCAGGCATTTAAATAAACTATTCTTAGACACCCTCAATAACTTAGCCCCCTTAGAACAAAAAGAACAAAGGCTAGTCATGCACCTTGGCTAACCAAATCCACCAAACAAATGTTACAAATTGGATACAGAGCATGGAAAGACTGGCTAAAACATAGAATCGATTCAAATCTCCAAAACTATAGGCAACTACATATTAAAGCAAAAAAATTAGTGAATGCAGATAAAAAGCACTATATTTCAGTGCAATTAACCAACCAAAAAAAAAAAACAACCCAAAAATTTTCTGGAAAAACCATCACATCTCTTTTTACCCCGGGTCCACACACCAACTGAAGTGGCTAATATGTTTAATACCCACTTGATCAACAGTATAGCTACATTACTCACTGGCTCAAAAGCTAGTAGAAATTCTAACTTTAATATTAATCTCCCCCCTCAAAACACCAATAAGGACATATATAACTCTTCTACATCCTGCAATATCCCTAAGCATTAAATAATTCAATACCTCCATTCTCTCTGCAACCCATATCTACTACTTTAATTCGTACACTTCTTCTCAAACTAAAACCTTATTTTCCTTCCTCTGACAGTCTTCCACCAAAATACTTAATACTCTATGCTGACTCAATTCCTTATCCAGTTAGCATTCTTATTAATCAATCCATTATGGAATCACATGTCCCCAGACTCTGGAAGAAGTCAGTCATAACACATTTGCACAAAGGAGGTAAATCTAACAAGCTAACAAACTATAGACCTATCTCTATACTTTCCCATTTATCCAAACTGCTTGAGACATACATACATATACAGCTGCTAAACCATCTTATCCATAATAATTTCCTTACACCCATACCTTTCAACCTGGAAACATCAAAAATCTGGACAAAGGCCTAAGAAAAATGGGTACAACTGGACAAAAATTGGGACACTGATTAATATAATATTTGCATACATAATCATGTAACCCCACCCACTCCCATGGAATTGTGGAATTCCAACATGAAGACTGATGTTACTAAATAATAATAAATAATGGCAGACAGTTGAATTTCAGACTTCATAACACTCATAAAATACATAGTAATGCAAAACCTGTTATTCTAGCAACTATCTGAGTTTACAGGAATAATATTTAACATCTGTGCCTATTTTTGGGCCATTGTCAAACTATTATTTTTGGCTTTGTCCAGATTTCTTGCTCTGAGAGTTTGAGAAGTATGTACCAAAGCAACAGTGTGTACTACCCGCTACAATTCTTGGGGGAGCGAGAAGAAAAATTTGTGCGTTTACTTATTTTTACTAAATATTTCACTGTAGGCAAGAAAACACTTTAAGTTCCATAAATTATTTCATAAAGCAGTTATAGAAGGCTACGCATTTCAACCGAGAAAGCTAAAGGAATAGTTTATTCAGTGTTTCTAGTTCTAATATGTATATCCTCGCTTTTTCGCTTGTTAGTCTATCTGTGCAAGCACCCATACTATAAAGCACTTAACAGAAACTTTTTTGATGCTGTTCACAGTGCAGCCACTCACTCATCTGTAAACAATGTCGTACAGGCTGTTAGATGACTCTACTGCCCTACACCACTACACGAATTACTAAAGTGATTTTGCCAACACATAGTAGAGACAAATTTATCAGGAAAATCCAGTGGGGAAGTAGACCCTTTACTCCATTACAGCAAAACAATAACATATTACAGGATTTAAGATATACAACACATTTTCAGAGAGTAGAATTTTACATAAAACATGCACAAATGTCAGTTCTAGTTATAGAGGTTTAGAAGAGATAGAAAGAGAAAGGTGGGAGTGAAGCATTGAAAAAAGGGAGGAAAGCGGAGACAATAGACCAAGGCAGATCACAATCACTTGATGTGATTAAGGTTAAACCATAATGTGGTGGTAAATGCTTTCAAAATCTAGAAAGCAGCTATTCTGCATGACCAAAAAAGTCTTGGAACTGGCTTTTCTGCACAGTTGTTAGAACTCATGCAAGATCCACCTGTCTTTTCCTGTTCACAAGTGTCACAAGGTAATCAAGAATAGTTGAAGAGGGGAATTATAAGTCAGGATGACATTCTCCAAACTTCGCTTCAAATCACTGACAGCCTCTCAAACTAAAATTGAATAATCCTTTAATTACTTGGGGGAAACTCCCAAATGTTAGAGGTCTGTTACAGTTTAAATACTGCAAATGAGCAATATTGCACTATCACTAGCTTCATGCTGATCACCTGCAGATCCAAAAAGCCTGAGCAAGAAAAAAATGCAAGACAGCCAGGTTTCTACAAAATAAAATTACTCCAATGCTTCATTTAGGATCACACACAACACTGTTAATGCTCCATACTATTTTAACAAAGTAACACTGGTAAAGGAAATAAAAATATAAAGATACCAAAATAACTTTTCAACCTTGGGGTTACCACCACAAATGCTGTCACTGTCTGTTGCTGTCGGCCTTTGCGTTTCCTTAAACATAAATAATTACAGCTCACATTGCAGCCACTAGCAGGAGTCCTGACCTTTACAGGGTTAACCGTATATACCTCTGTCAGTCAGAACTGCACTGAACTGATTCTGCCTGCCACTGACCTAAACATACCACAGCCGGCATTAGCAACAACAATTATAGTATGAGGCCATAAGGTACCAAAGCAATGGCGTGCACCACCTGCTCAAAATCTTGGGGGAGCAAGAAGAAAATGTGTGCGTTTACATATTTTACTAAATATTTCATGGTAGGAAAGAAATCCCTTTAAATTCCATATATTATTTCATAAAACAGTTATAGGAGGCTATGAGTCTCACCCAAGAAAGCTAAAGGAATAGTTTATTCAGCTAACTGTTGCTCCCTAGTGAAAAACATTCCCAGGATTAGCAAAATACAGATAAAAATCACAGAATAATACAATAATGAGTCCATTCCTAGTACCTCAAAAAACAACAGGAAGAAACAACTACATGACCCAGTCCCAAAATTCCATGTCTTATCTTGACTGTGACTGGACATGGGTAATGTGTGTTGGGGTATAGATGTGCAGGCAGTCCATTACACAACACAACTATTAGTAGCAACGTCACCACCCAAGGTTTGAAACTCCCAACACAGACAGTCTCCAAGTCCTACAGGCAGTCAGGCAGTGCCTCACAAAGCTGGTGTCATCATGCATCCCCCTGCACATTAATGACATTGCAGGATACACTGGCGGTGAGTGATGACGTCAACCATAGGTTAAAATTATAAATAAAAAAAAATCGGGAATTAAAGTTGCCGCTTGGGAATTCGTGGCACCCCATTATTTTGGCCTCAAAACTGGTAAGTACCAAGGAATTTGGTATGTTACACCCACTCAGCATGGCGTTAGGCCAGAACACAGTACAACAATAGCTTTTTTACTGAAACAAAGTTAGTGACTTCGGCCTACACTCCTCTGTATTACTAATATATTTATCTAAGGCCTTTGACACAGTCTCACATAACAAAATTCTTCAGCTGTTAGAATCATTAGGCTTTATATCACCCTCCAAGCTATGGGTTTAACAGTTACCTACATAACAGGCAACAATGTGTAAAGTGGCAAGGGTGCCTATCTCAGTACCAGACTAACAGAACTAGTGTCCTACAGAGATCTATTCTCGGATCCCTCCTAGTCCATATATTCATCAATAATCTACACACTGCCTGCCACAACAGCATACTAATCCAATACGCCGATGATTCCACTATCATCTCCTCCTCTAACAACATACCAGACCTACTCCAAAAAACACAGACCACATTTACCTCAATAGAATTGTGGCTAAACGATGCACAATTATGATTTAATCCTAGAAAAACTAAACTTTTACTGTTCTCACCTACAGCTTGCATATCTTAATTCAAAATCTATTCCCATAACAAAACAGAGATTGAAATCGTAACAAATACTAAACTACTGGGCATTACCATAGATAACAAACTTACATTTGAGCAACACATAAAAAAATGCTATTAAAGAAACATTGCAAACTAGGGACACTTTATAGACACAAATACCTTTTGGATCCAAATACCAAAAAGACTCTTGCAAATACGGTGCTCCCATTTTTACTAATATACACAAACATACCTCTCAACTGTTCAGATTTTCACAGAATGTCCAAATTTTTGCCTCACATTTTTGTTATATTTTTCATAAAATTTGTGATTTTCTGGCAAATCACTGGTATGATCTGAGGACTGAAGTCACTAAATAATGACATACATTTCAGTTTCAGACTTCAAATACTTCAAAAAATGTATGCTAACACAAATCTTGTTACTCTAGCCACTTTCTATGTTTATAACAGCAATATTTAAAATCTGTTCCTATTTTTGGGCCTTTGTCTCCCATTTCGTCTGGCTTTGTCCAGATTTCTTGCACTAGGAGGTTGAGACATATGTACACAACACACTCAAACCCAAACTCTAGTCTTGTTTTTACAAAATTAGTAAATTTGCTACAGGCTCATCTTACCACACCCACCACTGAAATGCTCTCAAAGAGCTAAACTGGCTAGAATTCTCCCATTATCTTGACAACCTTCAGCTTTCTATTGCACAAAAAATAATACACAAACCTAATAGCTGCCTACATTAAAATCTATTTTGCATAACCACATTTTCACCAGAGACCTCCGTTCCACTGACAGACAACTCATAGATGTACATATGCCCAAGAAAAGAGCTTGCCAGCGTCTTTACTATTATGTCATAGATAAGCTCTAGAACAACCTACCAAACAACATTACCACTATAGAAAATACTGAAAGGTTCAAGCTGACACTAAAAAACTATGTTGTCAACACATGGTTCTGCCATTGCCCTACAACAAACATCTAATCCCAACTTTCCTGTATTTCTTATGTCCCTCTCCTCACCCCTTTTTCCCCACCCTTCTAACCTCCTTGCAGCTTTTCTCTTCTTCCATCTCCCAACATCTTTCCTCTCCTTCTGTATCCCATTCCCACTATTCTTTCTCCTAAATTTCTTAATATAACACACCTAATTTCTCCCTAATAACCTAACCTAACTTTTAACATTTCACTTTTACTTCTACCCTCTTTACTCCTTTGTTAATAACAAATCACTAATCCTTTCATCTCCAGAACTATCAGATATTCTTTTTGCAAAAAAAATGCATATTATTTATATCTTGTAAAATATGTTTTACATTACATTATTTTCTGTCTAAAAATAAAATGAAATGTAAATGACTATGTACATTATCCACCTATTATTGTACCTCATGCATCTATGCACTTTCTGTCATAACTTCATATCATATGTTTTAAATGTTACTCAAATGAAATGTGCTGTCATGCTATTGCCAGTTTTCAAAGCAATGTGGAGCTTTTCTCCCCGAGCCTCAGCTGAAAATGGGTCTTTGGCCCATATATATATATATATATATATATATATATATATATATATATATATATATATATATATATATATAGGGTCTATATTAGACACTTGACTGCTTAAATGTTCAAATCTCTAAAGGTCGACCTTTAGAGATAGAACAGTTAAGCGATCGAAATTTTACAAAAATTAAAAAAAAAATACACAATAGAAAAAAATACTAAAGGATTTAAGCAGGGAGGCAAGCCTCCCTGCAGCCCCCACATGGGGGGCTGCGCCCACCCCCCCACTTTAATATACCAATTCCAAGATCGCCCTATAGTGTAGGAACTGGGAAATTTCCCATTTCCACACTGTAGTTCACTGAAGTGCGATCTCGGAGTTGGTATATTTAAGTAGCTGGGGGTGTGGGGGGTTCAGGGGGGCTTGCCCCCGTTCGAAACCCTTTCTACATGTTTTTTTTTTTATATATATGTTTTTACCATTTCAAACGTTTAAGTGTTCGATCTGTAAAGGTTGACCTTTACAGATTCGAACATTTAAGTGTTCGTTCTAGTAATATAGACACTATATATATATATATATATATATATATATATATATATATATATATATATATATATATATATATATATGTGTGTGGGTCTAATTAGAATATCGAATTTTTAAAACATCGAATGTTCTAATATCAACCCCTATTCAGTGAACGCTGACAATATCGAACATGCAGAACAGAGATTTTTTTCCCAGGGAAAGAATTTGCTGTTCCGACACACATACACACAACACAAACACACCAAGGAAACAGCAATCCACACACATACACCTAAAATCCTACATCTAACCCTACACTAAAATGTACACACAACACTAGCTATCCACTTACCTTAACCCAAACCCTAACCCTAAGGTCCGTCACTATCGCACACTCACCTCACCCGCGCCCTAACCCTTACTCACCTATCCCAGCCTAACCCTCACGTCCACACAATCGCACACTTAACTGACCTGCGCCCTAACTCACCTACCCCATGCCCTAACCCTCACGTCCACACAATCACACACTTACCTGATCCCAACCCGTAACTTTCCACCACAGTGCTGAACATAGCGAAGCCACAGGAACGGGCAACCAAATTCCTTCCCTAAGAAGAAATTTGGTGTTCCGCAGCTTCACAATTTTCAGTGTTCGCAACAGGAGTCAATATTAGAACATTCAAAGTTGTGAAACTTCGATGTTCTAATATAGACCCATATATATATATATATATATATATATATATATATATATATATATATATATATATATACACACACACATACATAAATAAATAAATAATAAAACTTCTGAAAGCATCTGTGGAATGTAAATAAAGTTAATAACTTTCCAAAACAATTATCAGAAATAATGCAGCAAGTAGAACCAGTAATTATTAAACCAGTCAGTCAGTTCAGAATGCAACAAAGAACCAGTGGTAGTTCTGTTAGGGTATTTAAACATTCTGAGCCCTTGAGGAACTATGTTATGGCCCACACATGCTTCCAAATACAAATTATCATTTGTGATATTCTTCAATACCATCAGTAATCTCTCTAACTTAAAAATCAAGGATTTGCAATTAGCTGGACCACTTCTAGGTTGCTATGCAATCGTCTCTTCAGGCTGAGAAGACTGACCTTCCTCAGAAGGGGTTAGTAAGGTTGTCAGTTCCATTCCCCACATTAGAAGCAGTAGACGTATTAGAATAAGACAAGTTCAATTGATTTTCAGCAGCATTATCCGTAGAAAAGTTAAATTGATTTTCAGCAGCATTATTTATAGAGAAGTCAGTAACATTATTCACTCCAGTAACTAGGGTGTTTACAGCATGCACTTCAGCTTGAACAGTATGAACTTGTGCATATACAGAATTCCTGGCTACATTACCTTGTCGTCTGGTATTCAGCTGTGCTTCTAAAAGTCCCCGTTCTTCTCCTAAGTGATTTTGGAGAAAGGTGTTACATTTAACAAGTAATTCTTGTGCCTTCTTATTAGAATCTGCTAAAGAATCCATCATATCATTAAATGTGGCAAAATCCATTGGAATAGAATGTGTAGTTGCCACCTCACAGCAAGAGGTTCTCCGGTTCGATCCTCGGCTGAGGTGCCTTCTGTGCGGAGTCTGCACGTCCTCCCTGTGGTCGCTTGGGTTTCCTCCAGGTGCTCTGGTTTCCTCCCACATCCCAAAGACATGCTGTAGATGGATTGGACACTCAAAACTGGCCCTAGGTGTGCATGAGTGTGCCTTCTGTGGAAGGTTGGGTGCCGGGCTGGCAACTTGACACTGTAAAACTCCACTGCCAATCATGAGCGGACAGGTGATCCACTATGGTGACCCCTAACTGGGAAAAGCCGAAAGAAGAATAAGAAGATATATTAAACACCTCCTGGCTATTTTCGCTTCTGTTAGGAGGCAAGAAGGTCATGTTTATTTTACCTACTTGTCTAAATCACTTCCATAATTCTGACTTGATGAAAACAAGGTTATGGGGGTTCCTGAGGTGAGCTGTTCTGCTTGCAGTGGACATTGTCAGACGTCCTGGGCAGCACATTGTGAATGTGCACATTCCATTTACTTAACAAGAGCCTGAAGAGCATGGCAGTACTTGTCAGCATTGTAGAAACAAGCCATCTGTAAACTTTTACTCCAACTTTCTGAATGGGCACTGCATGCAGATCATCAAATAAGATATAGGAATGCTGTTGAATTGCTAGAGAAAAATACTGAACTGCATCTTTCGTTTCCTGGCTAATACATCTTAAGAGATGCATTACTGAGTGAGCACTTTTGTCTACTCACGCTCAGAATTCTACAGACACTGAGTGCAGGATAAAACTCAACTTATAAAACCGTAAAACAAAAAAAAAAACGAGATCATCTAAAACACATGAAATCAAGTCCTTTCTTTAAAATCATGTTTTTTACTTGATCTTAAACCACAGGACACATCCAATCATGTCCTTTCTTTGAAATGATATTAATTTTAAATATGTTTTAAATAAACAGAAGCTTAAGACTAAGTCCAAGAAATTATTTTAAAGAAGGGACTCCATGTTTAATAAAGTGTTGTTTTTTTTTTTTTTAGAAATGAAACAGTGGACTTTGGATTTTTTTTCTAGTTTTTATTTTGTTTTTAAAGTCCGGTGCTAGGTGTTTGTCCGTTCTCTACTCCCAAGGGAAAGGAAAGTTTACATATACTCAGAGGCACACAAGGTATTGTAATCTTCATGGTAGAGACTGGAGAAACCACTGCTCATGCTATGGGGAAGGGAGGCATGGCTGTTTGAAAGATATGCCCCTTGCAGAAATGAAGGGATGACTTTTTCAGACAGCCCATTGCATATCCATTTCTGGCACCTTGCTGGGTGCATGCAAGGTTAGAGACTGGGAGGGAAAAAAAATTTCAAAGCACCTGTGATAGGTACCCGCATGAAGACTACTCTCTGTCAGCTCTTGCCCGGTGACAGGAATGAATAGGCTGATTGTCCAAGAGAATGTCTGGTGGCTGTCAGACAGGGAGACAAAGAGCATTCCAGTATTTCTGAGCAGAGAGTACTGGTCTGCCACTAATGCATATAAATATATATATAAATGTATAAATACACACACACATCTATATATATATATATATATATATATATATATATATATATATATATATATATATATATATATATATATATACTATATATATATATATATATATATATATATATATATATATATATATATATATATATATATATATATATATATATATATATATATATATTTTTTTTTTTTATTGTGAATGTGGATCATAGAAGTGTGCTGAGATGGCAAACTGACTGTTACAGGTACTAGCAATGTGATGGGTTGTGTGATTCAGAGGTGGCTTTTTTTGCTTCTTTTAAGTCGTATAGTTAATCAGGGTGACTGTAGAATATTTTGGAAACATTTATTCATTTAAAGACAGAAAAAGAATGTCTCATATATTATTCAGCCTATTTATTACAAAGCTATTTTGTTTTATAGAGTTTACAGCTATGTACCTCTGTGAGTGGAGTCAAATATCAGCCAGACTTAGCTTTTAAAAACTATTTTTGATCTTGTATGAAATGATGTCAAGATTTAAACTGTGATGATTAACATTTTATTAAAGAAATTTTTGCCTTTTAGCTGTTCTGCTTTATTGTAATTTATTAGGTGTTAGAGGAGATGATCCTGTTAGGGCTGCTTACTGGTTAATTGCCCATGGATGGATTTTCCTTTCTGTAGTCAAATCTGAGCAGATTCAAATATATTCCCCAATCTCTAAATATACTTCTTCCTTGTTGATGTAATGAACAGGATTGTCAGGACAGAACCTGTCTGTAGATACAGTGGATCTGTCCTCAAAAAAAAAAAAAAAAAATGTTTTCGATTTTTTGCTTTTGCCTCGGGTAGAAACAGTACTGGGCAGGTGGGAGTGATATCCTGACAATGAAGCAGTTTATGCTTGATAGTTTGTATATATTATAACAATAACCCATGCCTGGGTGTGGGTAATGCTGGATTTACCCACGGTTGGTGTGGTTTGGTCACGAGGGCGAAGCCTGAGTGGCCAAACAAAGCCAACCGTGGGTATTGCTATTATACAATGACATTATTTAAGAAAAAAAATAATTACTTTTCTTAAATAATGGCATTATATAATGCCTCCTTGCTGCCCTTCCGCAGCTGTCTGGTATTCTGCGGCAGTTCTGATGTACTGCACATGCATATGCATACGCAGTGCATCAGAGCTGTGGGCAAAAGCAATGGAGAAAGCAAGATCTCCGTTGCTTTTTATAAACTGTTTTGCTATGTTAAATGGGTTTAACATAGCGAGACAGCTTTAAATAAAGCAACGGAGAATCTCCGTTGCTTTTTTTAAAGCTGTCTCGCTATGTTAAACCCATTTAACATAGCGAGACAGTTTTGAAAAAGCAACAGAGAAAGCAAGATCTCCGTTGCTTTTTACAAACTGTCTCACTATGTTAAACTCATTTAACATAGCAAGACAGTGTGAAGCAACGGAGATCTTGCGTTCTCCGTTGCTGTAAAAAAAGAGTTATAGTAATGGAAAATGTCCAGGTGACCAGATCTTTTTCCATTACTATAACTCTGATTTACAACGTGCACGCTGACCAATCAGCGTGCACGTTTTTGAATATTAATGGGGGGTCGTTGTATAATTGTTATTATTTATTGTCTTAACTATAATGCCCTTAGAAGACTTTTATACTGAAAAGTAGAACATAAACAATGTTGGCAAGATTGTACTGGCTCCAGAAATCTTGTCTGAGATTGAGCAACTGTGTTTTACAGAACTGCTTCCCATATGCTTTAGTATGTGTGGGTGGGTTGTCACTTGGTAGAGAAAAGGGCTGGATATAGGTTAATATAATGCTATTCACTTCATCTGTCAGACTGTTTCATTAGGGCATATGCATGCTCTGATTAGTTGTAAGCAGAGATGGATAGGCTCTTCTTAGATTATAATTACTGTATGTACTGCTCCAGCTTGTTTATTCATTACTTATATAGGATAATAATGACATACTGTGAATAATATGGATTTCTGATAGTGAGAAAACAATGCCTATTAAAAAATAGTCCACAGCTGTAACAAACTTCATGGACACAGATCCTTCATTCCTTGTATAACCCTGTAGTCCGTATGTTATTAATTTAGTAGTGGTTAATGAAGTCCAGTGCATGTGCTTATGGTATAGCATTGCTTTTCTTCATAACTATTTTTGCTCAAGACTTCTGGACAAATCTAAAAACAAAAGGGACCAAAGGCACCAAATCAGGGGCAATTTTTAAACATTACTGTAATTTATTTTAAACATTAATAGAATAACTGGTTTTCCATCAACTTAAATCTTCTGAGCAATACAAAATGTGAAACTGTAATGTTTTAAGCTAAAGGGTAAAAAGGTCACACAGACAAACTATTCATAAAAAGAAGAAAGACCTTGGCAAGCTAAAGTCTTCACTGTGTAATACCTTAAACCTCCTGTACAAGGGGCCAGTGGGGAATATGCAAATAGCCCCTTAATGACCTACCAGTGTTTCAGCTACATGGCTTCTGAATGACCATTACTTTTTACTTTTTAACTATTTATGTGCATATTCAGGCTAATAATGACAAACACCCCTAGCTGTACCTTGTCAGTACAGCATAAGTGGAATCACTGGCTGAACATTAGAAGCACAGAGTTTAAAGCCAAGCCTGATGTCCATAAACATTAAGTGGCTGCAAAATATCTAAATAACATTCAAGCCAGTTGATGCTATTGACAGACTGTAATCCTCATAATTTACCAGAAAATGGAAACCTTTAAGAGGAACTGTGCAAAAATATGAGTCAAAATCAGTGACATTTGAGAGATATGCATTTCTTGTGCTGAAGGTGTTCAGTCTATCCCCTTTGCTCTGCAATGTTTCATATTATAACTCCAGCAGGACACAGAATGCCATGTGTTGAGCCCACAAAAATAGTAAAATAGCAGACATCTTGACACATTCTATTTATATAATTATAGTTTAAAAATGTTAAAATACAGATGCAGTAGGATTCCACTGGATGTTGTGATATAGCACTTTTCAGACACTTACCAAAGTAAAACTATCCAGTTTCAAGGCAGTGACACACTGTGATCTCTTCTGGAAATCTTAGAAAATTTTATTTTTGTGTATCACATATTCTGCAGCTAGGCAAATTGAATCACAGAAATGTTTAGGGCCTTATTAGATACTAATCACTAAATGCTGGACTGTGGTGGTAATTGAATTTGGGTTAACTTAATTTGGATGTATTGTGCCACCATAGACATTATAATATATGTTAAGTAGAGATGTAGATATGTGTAATTTTTATTTGTGTATGTGTGTGTGGGGTGCGTCTGAAATCATGCACACACATATTTTTTGACATAAAACAAGCAATAGTGGAATCTGTACTAAGGTATTAATTTGTTTTTTCTCTGGAATTATAGCCTCTGGGTTAATGTATGTGTTGATATACAGAATAGTGTTTTTGTGTCTGTGTAGCGCATTTTTTGTACTTCTGAGTGAGATTCATAGATGTTGAAGCAGAAGGACAACTTGTTCTGCACTGAAGAGATCAATCTGTGCTGCTCGGCCATTTAGCGATTCATAGTCATGCATATTCTCACTACAGCAACCTCTCATTGAGTGGGAATTTGCATAACTAGAAATTACTGAAATGGAGTAATTTTGCATTAGTCAGTTGAACACCCTACAATGTGTGCAACAAAGCAGTGCAACTCCTGGCAGACCACACACAGGTACACACTTTCTCCACCACAAGAGAGAGAAATAGACAGCTACACACACACACACACACACACACACACACACACACACACACACACACACACACTGCATAGGCAGTGTTACAACTGAGTGAGCAGCATGGTAATTGATGAAATCTTTAGTCCCACCACTAACACTAGCATCACTGCACTGGCTAGGATAGAATCACAATTTATACAAAATAGATGTGGTCTTAGCAGTCTCGTGATCTGACAATCCTGGGTTTTGCACCAGTATCCCTCCCTGATCCCTTGCCATATCCAGATGCTACTCTTTCCTTAGACATAGTGTAAGAGTTTGCTCAACAATGTATTAAGGTTGAAAGTAATTCTATTACAAATATGCAAAATAAATAAGGTATAAAGTAAAGCTTGCTTAAATGTAGAAATAGAGTTTAGCAATATGTGATTAGCATCCATACTAAATGACTGTGGCTTGGAAAATAAGGAATTTGCTTAATGGACATGTTTTCCTAAAGAATCAGTATGCATTTCACACTGTCAGCAAGAAGGCTGACCTCCTACAGATTTAGCAAAAATGTAAAAAACAGGATGTAAAGAATGGACAACAGGAATCAATCTGTACGTGTTTCTATCATATGACATTGTTAAGCAAGGAAGTTTGAATGGTGCTTTTATCAACTCAGCATTTGCACAAGATGGTTCCTTAAAAGACAATATCAGTATTGTTTCTCTACAGGATGAAAACATAATTTTCTGCAAACACCAGCAAACAGATGTTTTCATACAAAGACCAAAATAGAATACCAAGGAGAAAAACAGGATGTAAAAACACTATAAAAAGACTATAGCAAATTAAATTGTTAGGAGAAGTATTTTGTACAGGAAAGTTATCATTCATGCTGAACGAGAAGTAAAAAGTGGTACAGTGTAACTAAAGCTGCAACAGTAGTACGTGTGGTTTGTTATATAAGTTATTTATTATTTACTGCATCAGTGTATAAGTGACAGTTTGGTGCTGCATCAGTGTATATTCTGCAAGTTTCTGTGAGCAACAGACTGTGAATGTAATGATAACTAGACTTTGATTTCAGCAGAATCCAGCCATCAAGACCTTAGTGTCTTAAGAAGACTTCGGATCCATCACAGTAAGCAGCACCTTGATAATTAATTTTTCACATAGCACATTTTGAGGCAGGGGAAATCATTCTTGGTGGTCTGATGGCTCAGTAGCCTTCTCTATCCCTTTCCTGACCATTTTCAGTGCACACACATGCACACACCCACACACACACACACACACACACACACACACACACACACACACACACACACACACACACACACACACACACACACACACAGACACACACAGGCACGCACATCCAAATAACCTCATACATGCATGCAGACATAAAGACGTATTTAGTACCTGCACTCTGTGCATCCACATCACTCCATTCATATCAGCAATCATGTCAGGTAATGGTAATCCACTACACATGCTTGTCTGTGCCCAGACCCCCACCAACATTCACAATGCACTTACACTCACACACACACACACACACACACACACACACACACACACACATACACGCACGCACACGCACACACACACACACACACACACTCAGACCTATTCACACACAGTCCCTGTATAAACACAAACTTACATGTGCACACATACGCACACACAGGCACATACAAGCATATAGTCACACAGTCACATTCATGCATATAGACGGACAAACACACACACACACACACACACACACACACACACACACACACACACACACACACACACACACACAGAGATGCACATAAATGCATACAAACATATACACACAACTTGAACATGCACTCTTTGAATCCACAGTTTCCCTGTTCATATCATCAACAATCATGTCAAACACTGGTCATCCTCCACACATGCTTGTGCATGTACATGCACATGTACACACACATATACCTTAACACTCACAATGCAATGATGCACAGACCTATTGACACAGTCCCTGTATACACACACACACTGACATTCACACGTACATTCAGACAGACACACACACACATAGACACACACTCAGACACACAGACAGACACACACACACACACACACACACACACACACACACACACACACACACACACACACACTTGCATACTCATATGGGAAGAAGCTTTTCTTGCTCACTCTGCTTAATCTACCTCCCACTGAAATTCATAGAAAAACACTGCTAAATATGGCTGGACAGTTTAGTTTATGTACTACAGTGCTGGATGGCTTGCATAGTATAAATATGTATGACTTCCCTGCTATGTAACTGTCCTACCTGAACATTGCAGTAGACTGCTAAAACAGACTCATTAGCATAGACCTCACTTAAAGACTACTGCATTTACGTGTCATTCCAAACCATCACTGCTTCCTGGAGCCATGCTTTAGTTTGGTTGCTAGGAATCAGGACAACCTTGTATAGAATGCAAAGCTTGGCCAAAGTCTCTACTGTGTGTATGCGCGTGTTTGAGTCTTTGTTTATAATTTCATGCAAGTGTGTGTTTGTGTGTGTGTGTGTTTATAATTTCATGCAAATGTCTGTGTGTGCGTATGTCTGAACACATACATGTATGTATTAGTTTGACCTTTAGCACTGTAGCAAGTAATCTACAGCAATAGTGAATACAAATAAAATGAACAAATCTTTTTTTTTTTTTATTATGAATCTGATTAAAGCTAACCAAGGGTGTGCGGGTGTGCCCATCTCTTAGCTATGGTCAATGCAGCTTAAATGGCTGAAGAGGATAACAAGGAAGATATATGCAAATTAAGCAGTGTAGCAATAGTGTAGTGGGCAGAGCATTTGCCTTATGAGCACGCATTCCTGGTTCAGGTCCCACTACAGCACATTCCATTTTCCATGGCAAATCACATTATGACCGATATTTTAGTTGCATAACCCACTAAATAACATACATTTTTGAACTGGAGGACTGCATTAAATGCACATGTAAGGTGTCAGTGTCATAATGTTGCAAAGTCCCCAGATAAGCACATGTGCCCCATACAGTATATGTACATAGGAATCATGGATACAAATGGAAGGTAAAATGTGTAATGAATGGCAACTCCATACAGCTACCAAATCCCCCACCTTCCCAAGAACCATTAGATATTACTGTCTAAATCAGTGCAATTGTAAGCAGAAGTAAGAAAGTGTAAGCACCAATAAGCAGTAGTAAGCATATTTAAGCACTAGTAAGCAGGTTTAAGCCCGTTTGCTCTGGGGGTAAGCAATGCGCACACAGGTTAAGAAATTTTGCAGCTAACTCTCTGTAAACATATTCAGCCGGAGGTTGGCATTGCTTACCCTCGTGCAAACCCATGCAAACCCACTTACAACTGCTCAAAAGTGCCATAATCACTCTGGATCCAACGGCCCTTGTTCTGCCCATCAACAAAATAAACAGCCTTGCAGGTCCTGAACCCAGGACCCTATATATTATAGTCACAGTAGTTAACCACCAAGCCATCACAGCAGTACAGAAGAATGAGGTATCACAAAACTAGTCCTCACTATAGTAAAATCAAACTGAACCTGTGAAAGGCATCAGTACACAGTCATATGTTCTATAATCCACTACATAACATAAATATGTGAACTGGAGTACAGCAGTAAGCCCAGAAGTGAGGTGTAATTGTAATAGAATGTTGAAGTCCTCATTAAAACACAAGGACCCCATACAGTGTACGTACACATTAATCATGGATACCAGGTATATATATAAGATGTAATGAATAATACATCAATGTCAAAAAGAAAATACAAAGCAAAGTCTAATGTAAGCAATGCTAAGCATTGCACAGGCCAGTTTAGAAGGTGTAAGCAATGTTAAGGCCAGCTAACTAAATGTGCCCAGTGTTATACCCCTTTAAACAATGCCAACCTTAGGTAAGCAGGTTTGCCCATAGCCTAGCCTTTTCATAACTGGCCAATCATGGAAAAGTGCAGGAAATCAGCCCTACTTAAACCCAAAAGGCGGGAATACATCTCATAACTGGTTGTAGCTTCCCCTTACAGGCACAATGGCAGTAAGGAGAGAAGGTGTGCACTTCCAGGTGCAGCGCTGGTGCATTCAGAAGTCCAGAGTCATGGCAGGACTCCTTATCAAAGACCATGAGCAGAGACTGCTGCAGGGCCAGTACCAGGGTTCCCAATATAAGGTGGAAGCCTGGGACTGTCTCACTCGTGACCTCACCAGTGCCACTGCCATACCCGAACTGGTGAGCAGGTCAGGCATCACTATGCCGACCTGAAGCGGTGTAAGGGGGACCTCTTGGAGCAGTGGATCCAAGAGGCTAGAACAACAGGGGCTGTCCTGGCTGTGTGTAAGTATCACTCTACCATGTATGTAATAATTGCCAGCTCATGTATATCATGGATAGGTAAGGCTAAATATTCCTCTTATGTCCCCCACAGCTGAAAGTGAGCAGGCCGCGAACCAGGAGGCCCATGGAAGTCGCCTGGAGAGGTTGCGATGCGAGGCAGGTCAATAATACTCTTGCATGTACTGTCATAGGAAATAAATCTAAAATTATTAGTAAATTAATTGCCTGTATAAAACCTGTATCGTTTAAGGCAAGTACTGCATACACTGCAGAATATGACAGAAAGAGTCTCATATAGTTTGTATGTAAATAAAAGCATAATAGCCTGACAATAAAGGTCTAATGGCTGGACTGCATGTGTATACTCTGGTATCATATGTTAATGTATATTTGCAATCACGTAATAGTACTGTTGTATTAAGAACTGTTACCCACACTGTGCACCATAAAGAGAATGTGTAGGAATGCCTGTATATGACTGGTGTAATCCCCAGAGGCCATTTAGTACAACTGAGAGACACATAGACAGAAAAAAGGGAAAAGGCAGAAAACAAAACCTGAATAGCACATGGAACTGAGATGTGAACTGTTGTATTTTTAGCACACACAGCCATGGTTCAAATCCTGGCAGTGGTAGTAGTCTGCATACAGAATCATACCCCACAACTGTACCAATATGTCCAGAATATCCAGTAAAGTGGCCCATATTTGTTGCCTGCCAACCTGTCCCCCTGGAAAATCAGTGGGATGATCCCAGACGTATAGGCAGCAAACAGGAAATACAACTGATTGACACACATCTATGAGAACAAAGCTGGCACACTAGCAAATCCCCAAAACCTTATGAGAGTAAGAAGCCATGTATGTCCCATTTATACCCCCATGTTGTCAAGCTGTGGCCAGAGTGTGTACAGTAACAGAGTGAGATGTATATGCATAATAGTAATGTGGAATCTAGTACTGTGTGTGGCAACATTCAGGTAGTGCTAACAAACATTTCTCCCACAGGTCTGTCAGATACCAACACTGTGCCCAGAAATACAAGAATGATACCCTGTACTGGTCCTGGTTACGTTGGTATTGTATGACATTGTGACTGATGCAGTTGCTCTGAATAATAAGATATTACTCATCACTGTCACCCACACTGTCCTACAAAATATAACTGTCTAGGAAATCCTGTATAAGAGTGTTGTAATACAAGGTCAGAATGCAAAACAACAGAGAATTATAAGCCAGTCGGCAGATATGAGATATACAGCAATATTTATACAGCACACACAATTTTGACGGACAGTGTTTAAGTTGTAGCAGACACAGCCATGGTCTGAATCCTGGGAGTGGAAGTAGGCTGCATACAGAATCATACCCCACAACTGTACAGATAAGACCAGAATGTCCAGTATATGGGCCCATATCTGCTGCCTGTCACCCTGTCTCCCTGGGAAGTCTGTGGGATGAACCCAGATGTTTAGGCAGCAAACAGGGAATACAACTGATTGTCACACATCTATGAGAACAAACCTGTCACTCTAGCAATTCCCAAAACTGTTATGAGAGTAATAAGCCAAGTATGTCCTATCCACACCTCCATGTCGTCAAGCTGTGACCAGAATGTGTACAGTAACAGAGTGAGATGTATGTGCATAATACTAATGTGTAATATGGAACTTTGTGTGGCAACATTCAGGTAGTGCTAACAAACATTGCTCCCACAGGTACGTTGGATACAAAAATTGTGCCGAGAAATAAAAACCTTGATACCCTGTACTGGTACTGTGTACTCTGGTATTGTATGGAATTTTTAGTGTTGCAGTTGCACTGAATAATAAGGTATCACTGATCACTGTCACCCACACTGTGCTACATAATATAACTGTGTAGGAAAGCCTGTATATGTGTGTAGTAAGTCACTAAAGGTTGAAGAGGGCAATAGTCTAGATATGTCCCGGTAAACCTGCATGTGGTCAAGACATGGCCAGAGTCTGTGCAGAAAGAGATGGACAGCTATGTGCATGACATCAACCTGGAATCTGGGAGTATGAGTAGAAACAGTTAGTGTTAACAAATATTTCCTCCACAGGTATACCAGGTAAGAGGTGTATACTGCAGGTAAAACCAGTTCATGTATAACGATGACGACAGCCATATCACTGTCCAAATTAAGTCCATAGGGTAGTGTAGTAATACTTGTAAGGTACAGATAACAGCACTGACTAGGAAAGTAATGTGGACTACAGGAACACACTAGTTGTTAATTGATATCTTTCTCTCCCTTCACCATATCTCCAACAATAAACTACATACCCACCTCAACTGGTATGTAATGACTTCATTGTTCTGATTATGTCCGATTGGATGATAAATATTTAAATCTGTTTCCATGCATGTGCTATATGGAAATATTCCAACATTGGTGGCATGGTGCCATCAATGTACTGGCATGCTGTTGTTATTACCACTGTGGTCCTATATATGTATGTTTTCCGTTTGCTATGCAACTGTTCCATATCTGGTATCTGGGTTAATGGGAATATCTATGCATGCTGTTATACCTAACCCTGGAATGTGTTGACTATTACTAACCTACATATGTTGATAAAATTTAAATACTATAGCACGTTTGGGAAGGCCAGTCCCAGCGGACCCACCTGTCCCACTTCAGCTGGCTGTGGCACCGGGCACCAGCATGTCTGGGGCCCAATCCAGGACCTCCTTGTCCATTGGTCAGGCACCACCTTTGAGTGGAACCATTTCAGGGGATGGGGCTCTTCCCCCCTGGGAGCGGGCACGGACAGGAACCTGTCACCCATCACCAGGTCTGGGTCGTGGTGCGTAGCGAGCTATGCAGGGATGTCGGAGATCTGCTACACCAGTTCGAGGGCCATGTGTTGCAACTAGAGGGTCGGCCTGGCTCTGCTACTCAGGCCCCAGCACAGCCACCTTCAAGGCTGTGAAGGTGCAGTGTTGACTACCCATGGGTGGGGATCTCAGTTCCACTGTTTCCACTAGGGGGCTCATGGGCTTCCGATGTCCCAACACCCCTCCCCATCAAGGTGTCTACCCCCCACGTGTATCATATACCACCCCTGTATGCATCTTGTTTGTCTTGTTGTTAACCTACCCAACCTACCTCCCCAAATATACCTACTATCCCTCCCCAACATCCCACTCTCACCTGAAAAAAAGGGCAATCTGTCCCCCCCCCAAAAAAATCTCACCCCATACATAACTGTCTAGCTGTCCATTTTGCACACGTGTCCACTGGACACATGTAATCTGGTCTAACTGGCATCACAACATATTATTGTTGTCCTCACCCCTCTCTCAGGGGTTTGAGTGTCCAAATATATCTCCAAATTCAGTGTATATGCACAGCTGTTGCTGTAGAAGAAATAGGCAGCTATGGACCTTCCCTACACCCTTCCTGCACATCCCTAGCTATTTTCCCTACTGTCTTTCCCTCTTTGTGCCCCTTTTTCACCACTTTCCTATTAACCCTTTTTTTCTTTTCTTTTAAAGAAATTAACACAGGGGTAAGTGGTAGTAAGCACTTTTAAGCAGCAGTAAGCGGGTTTAAGCCTGTTTGCACGGGAGTAAGCAATGCCTACACAGGTTAAGGAATTGAAAAGCTAACTGAGTATAAGAACCTGTAACCAGAAGTTAGCAGTGCTCACCTCTGTGCAAATCTGAGCAAACCCGCTTACAATTGCTTAAAAGTACCTTAATCTCTCTGTATCCAATGGCCCTTGTTCTGGCCAGCAACAAAATAAGCAGCCACTGCAAGGGTCAAACCCAGGACCCCGCACACCATAGTCAAAGCGATTTCCTACTAAGCCATGTCAGATTCACATAACCCTGATGTTTTCACAAACATATCATCTAGCCCAGTCATTCAGCAGTACAGGGAATGTATTTCAACATGTAGATGTGTGTGTGTGTGTGCGTGTGTGTGTGTGTGTGTGTGTGTGTGTGTGTGTGTGTGTGTGTGTGTGTGTGTGTGTGTGTATAAATTAATATCTAAATAGATATAACATATCTATATATGTAGATATATATATATATATATGTCTACAGCTATATGTCTACATCTATATGTATATATATATATATATATATATATATATATATATATATATATATATATATATATATATATATATATATATATATATATAGCAAGTTTTATATATATATATATATATATATATATATATATATAGGTATATACGGACATACATCTGTAGATAAAAATGGGAACATAAAAAGATAAATGTCCACATGCACCGTTAATGGGGTTGAGAGGCCCCAAACAGCATACTTCCTGTACGAATATGTATTCCCGCCCTTCACAGCCAAACACGTCTGCCCTGCAATACGCTACCAACTGTTCCAGATCTCATAACCAGGACCTGACACGACATGTGCACAAGATGTTATCAGTACTCCCTTCCACCTGTATGATGTCAGGCTGGTATTAGTAACATATCATGCAGTACAGTCTGGCTCCCATAGGGAATGTACAATGTGGAAGCAATCAACATCCCTAGGATACATATACACCGACACATATATGCAGATACAGATATGCATATAATTATATACATATATATAGATATATATGTAACTACACATACACATGCAGAGATATGTATAGTAAGATGCATATGTAGAAGGTGCACACAATATGAATCAGCAACTATGCCTACAGTTACCACCTTACCAACTGGACACTGTATGAGCCACCCATACAAATGACAATCGTTGCCTGCAACATATACCCACAGAGAGGTCAAAGGATATAACACCACACACAGGTTTGCATACATGGGAAAGCTTTATTTCTGTATTATTACATTTGTATATGCCATGTCATATAGCTGTTTAGACACTGACATCCATATAAACAGAGTAATGCAACTGTTATACTAATACAGTAGTCTGGAAAGGTTTACATATGTCGCTGTCAAGGCCGAGGCCTTCAGGTAGTACAATAGTAAAGACAGACTGGGTCACAGGATACCAAACAAACAACAGTAAGTAATGCAGATGTATAGTTCAGCAGCCTCTATCTACACTCTGTACACAATCCTAGGGGGGGTAAAAACCTCAGCTGACACAATGGGATGTAACTGTTACATAACAAGGCATAACTGACACCATGAGAAGCACACTGACAAACAGAACAGTCTGTATGGCAGGAGGCAGTAGGCCTGCATTTTCCCAAGGTAGATTGTATGGTAACGTACATCTAGATACCTTAAGGCAGCTTAGCCCTGATACCCCCACATGTTGTAACAGCCTAGGTTAGTTATGGTGCACCCCCCCCCAAACTCAGTAATACAGGGCCATATACCACTGTTACATACACTGGCCTCTGGAGTGCATATGGGCACACATGTGTTGTGTAGGTAAAGCCCACACATATATGGCCCCAACCCCACAGTAT
The DNA here is from genome assembly GCF_019279795.1 of Protopterus annectens. Lineage (NCBI taxonomy): Eukaryota > Metazoa > Chordata > Ceratodontiformes > Protopteridae > Protopterus > Protopterus annectens. Next base: position 633,226,158 of record NC_056746.1, read on the forward strand.
GTGTGGGGGACACAACAGCAGTGGACTGATGGCAGGAATGGCAGCATGACATACTCACAGCCACTACAGAACAACCTCTGACAGCATGTCATATGTGCAAAGCCTGGTATGTAGGTGGAGGACAGAGGCTGGAACACAGGCCCATATGTGTAAAACTGTTGTCATACACTAAGCAAGTTGCTGGTGTTATAGGATAGTCTGCAACATACCCTTAGTCAGGAATATGAAGTTAGAAACAGAAATGGATGTAGCCATGTACTGATAGCACTCAAAGCACACACTGCCAGTGGTATATGTGACACAAGACCTGTGCGATGGACAGACAAATCTTAATAGGCACACCTCTGGCCATCAAGAGGATAGGCCCACAGCTGAGAGCTATGCAGACAGACTGCATTCCAAGTTAAACTAGTATGTACACACAAACCCTGTAACACCAGTGCTATACAATGCATACAACAACTCTACTCACACTCTGTCTGTAGTTCTGGAAAATCCTACAAATATGTAGGTGGCCTGAGTGTGCAGGTTCTCCTGTAAGAGTTATTGCTACCTACTGTCTGTAACACTGATGCCCACACACAGGAAGGATGTCCATCATACAGGAAAGGTAAAGGGACCATGCCCACATGATGTAGGGATTTATAGTAGGTGGTTGCCATGACAGTGGTAATTGGAAGTACTACACAGCAAGCTGCATGCAGGTAGCAAGTGGAGGACACTGATGTGTATCACCTACAAAATCCATGCTGCAATCTATTTAAAGCAGTTCAATCCATTTACTGGAGAGAGACTGAAACAGAGAGAGAGGGAGAGAGAGAGTGAGTGAAAGCCAAAGGCAAAGCCAAAGTAAAAAAAAAAAAAACAAAGAAAATAATTACATCCAGCAAACTATCCAGAACAGATATCATTCCCACAACAGGTATGTGAAGTATATATGCATGTAATTGAATGCAGTACTTGGCCCATAATAATGTGATAAATGACATGGAATGATTTATATGTGCCATCAGGTGTTTTTGTAATGATGTTCAACTAAACAACTGCTATGGACAATATTGTCTGTCCATGTGGTTAGTGGGCCATAGCTGTCAACTGTGCAAATCAGCACTGGCTGACAAGATGTAAGCCATCATAGTATTTATTGTGTAATGGAAAGTATGTATTTTACGTTGCCAATAGCTGGTGGTAGAAGTAATGCCGTTATGATGGACATGTGGGATACACAGCCCACCCCTTTCAGGATACTCAGGTTATTCTGTAGTGTAGCATGCAGGAATACCATAGGTGTGTAATAGGGTTACCTGCAATCTGGTCCTACATATACCCCCCTAGTGTCAGGCTGTGTCTATATGTGGCATCTGTCTCTGTTGTAGCAAGGCAGAACAGTGCAGTTGTGCAGGAAGGTGTTGTGAGATTTTGGACCTGATGTCTGAATGTACCCCACATATAGGTATGCATACATTTGAAATGTCGGGTGTTCTAATATCGACCTGCTGAAAATATCCTTGGAAAAGAATTTGGTTGTCCGTTTCTGTTGCTTTCGGTATATTCAGCACTCTGGTGGAAAGTTACGGGTCGGGTTCAGGTAAGTGTTTGATTGTGTGGACATGTGGGTTAGGGCAGGTTAGGTGAGTTAGGGTTAGGGCATGGGTCAGGTAAGTGTGCGATTGTGTGGCCGTGTGGGTTAGGGCGGGTTAGGTGAGTTAGGGTTAGGGCGCGGGTGAGGTGACGATGTGCGATAATGATGGATCTTAGGGTTAGGGTTTGGGTTAAGGTAAGTAGATAGTTAGTGGTGTTTGTATAGTTTAGTGTAGGGTTATGTGTTAGAGTTTAGGTGTATGTGTGTGGATTGCTGTTTGTTTGGTGTGCTTGTGTTGTGTGTATGTGTTTTGGAACAGCAATTTTTTTCCCTAGGAAAAAATTTGCTGTTCTGAATGTTCTATGTTTTTTTTCGATTGCTAGGGTTCGATATTAGAACATTCAACATTTTGAATGTTCGGTGTTCTAATATAGACCCATATATATATATATATATATATATATATATATATATATATATATATATATATATATCTACATGTATGTCTGCAACTATACAAATACCCATGTGTAGACATATATATGAGCACATATATGCATCACATATATGTACACATATATAGATATATACCTATATGCACGTCTACATATATACAAACGCACACACAAACATATATGTATGTAATACATGTCCCCTATATGACTACCACAGTGCTGCATGCTATGTGCGGGGAAACAGCACACATAGCAATACACACAGATATCTACAGCTGGCAGTGTGTGCGACATGGATGTGTATGTCACATGTGAACCCCTTGCTGGGACCATATAGCCCTCGTCTGTGAAGTATGGAATGGAAATATGGGGAAGTATGGCAGATATAGTTGTGGAGGTGGTCAGGGTTGGTAGATATAGAAGACAGTCTACAGGGTTGGTATGTGACACATGTGGTGGGTAAACACCCTGGATGGTGTGTGCGGTCTGTGATGTGGATGCCCCATGGGCCCCAATATGGACACAATGGGAACAAGCCTCCCACCCACTGCTACTCGAAACAGCAGTCCACGTCCTGAAGCTGCCTGGCCTGGAGGCTGAGCAGGAGCATGTCAGCCCTGTGAATGTGTACTGGGTGCCTCAGAGTGATGTAGCACATCCCACATGTGTCTGTGGAGCCTGTTATGGAACAGACCTTGAACCTGACCTCAGGGGACAGGAACATGTCTGTGTCATGTGATGTGGCTGGGTAACATGGGCAGCTGGGTTTGGAGAGGTGGTTCTGCTGGGTACAAATACATGCTATTGTGTCACTGTTATAGAACCTATGTTGGTAGTAATAGTCTACACAATCTCGGAACATGTCCAGCAGCATGCATAGATATCACCAATAACACAGAATGTCAGATGTGCAGCAATCACAAAGCAGCCATACCACAGGCATATATGGAACCATAGTGGCCCTGACAATGGCATGCAGGTGAATAGTTTGTAACAGGCCAGCAATTATAATGTCCACACAGGGAACATGGCTACAAACACATAGCAGAAAGTGTGGTACAATACAATATCTGTCCCACTGTTAAGTAAGCTGTAGCCATACCTAATGAGTTGTGTGTACAGTTTGTTGTCACTGACATAGTTGGGGGTGACAGAGATTTGTATTAAGAACTGTGATAACCTTGCTGTATGAGTTGCTCAGACCTGTTTCCATCTTTATGTCTTTCAGCCAAGATGTCACATGCACTGCTACCATCTTATTCAGCTGCCGAAAATGAAGTACTGCTCACATATTTAATCCAGCACTACCCTGTCCTGTTTGGTCAGGCCACCCATGAGCAGCAGGAGTGGGCCACCCTGTGGAATGACCTAGTCCACAAGGTCAATGATGTTGGACTGAACAACCGCAGTTATGAGCAGGTCCAGCATCATTGTTCTGACCTGCTTCGCAATGTCCGTCGGAGTGCTGCTGCAGTCCAGGGGGATCACCTCACCACAGGGGGAGCATGCCATCAATCACCCCCTGACACGTGTGAAGGAGCTCCTGGCCAGCCTCGTGGCACCTGTCCATCTTGCCAGCCACCAACCGCTGGACACCTTTGTGAAGGTGGGTGCCACCCACACACCGGCCGAGGAGCATGCAGGTAAGGCCACAGGGCACATCAGTAAACCACTGTTGCATATACATCCATATCGGTACAGGTAGGTCATGCATATCTGACATGTCATAGATAACCATATTAATCTATATGGGTTCTCTCAACTGATTGAAAGAGCCCACTAGAATAGATAAAAAAATCGAAAAAGAAATCTATTCTTGATTGGATCCTGATCAACTACACCAAACAAAACTGCCAGGTAGGTTTCCTTCTATATAGTTTCAGTGACCACCTCCCCACATTCCTACTACGCAAACACTCCAACCTACCCAAACCCATTGTTTACAAGCTAATACGGGATGACCGCAACCTTACCCCACATTATCTCAATACTGTTCTCAGCCATTGTAACTGGGAATCACTACAAACCCTTGGATTAGACCAGGCAGTTGACTACTTTAATACTACTTTTATTAACATTCTTAACAAACTCGCCCCCCAGTAGGAAAAATAGAGTGAAAGCTAACTATGCACCTTGGCTAAGTAGGGATGCTACAACCCTACTAAAAGCCAGAGATAAAGACTGGGAAATCTGGAAAAAGAGAAAACACCACCAGTTCCAAGCAAAACTACCAACAGCTTAGAAATCAGGCCAAGGCTCAAACTAAACAAAATAAACAAAACTACTTCCTCAGTGCCCAAAACAAATACTCAAAAAATCCACAAAAATTCTGGCATTCTATTAACTCCTTACTAAAACTAGGCAAAACCACTACTCCAGCTTCAAATTCTACAGATAGTAATTTAGACATAGCCACTCAATTTAACCACCACTTCACAAAATCCACCCTGGCTCTATCCAGCCAGCTAGCCAGTCATAGTCCATCACATACCCAAACCAATCAACCAGAAAAGACTCCCTCCTTTACTCTATCACCTGTTCCCACCTCTACAATTAAGAAACTCCTTCTAAAACTTAAACCCACCACCCTTGCAGCCGATAACTTACCTGCTACCTTCATAAAAATGGCCTCTGACTCTCTATCTTACCCCATCTCCTTCCTAATCAACCGCTCCATACAGGAATCCTATATTCCCAAATTCTGGAAAATATCTTATTATTCCTCTTCATAAAGGGGGTAACTCCTATGACTTCTCAAACTACCTACCCATTGATATCTTATGCCCCATATCTAAAATTCTAGAGAAATGTATCCATTTGCAAGTCATGAAATTCCTGAACACACATCAGCTCCTCTCTACCACACAACATGGCTTCCATACTCATCACAGCACAACCACTGCTCTTCTTTCATTTACTAATCTAGTTAACCTTCACAGAAACAACAAATATACATCAGCCATTTTCTTGGACCTCTCAAAGGCATTTGACATGGTCTCTCACTCTATTCTGCTAGATTCTCTAGCCTCACTGTCTTTCACCCCATCTACCATAGCCTGGTTCAGAAGCTACCTATCTGACAGACAACAATCTGTCCAATGGCAAGGAGCACTATCCCCCCAACTTCCAACTACTATAGGAGTCCCACAAGGCTCTATACTGGGCCCACTTCTCTTTTCTATTTTCACAAACAGCTTGAATAGCTCTACCCAGCATGGCAGACTTATTCAATATGCAGATGATTCAACTGTGATCTGCACTGCCTCATCTCCCACCATTCTACAGCAACTTACCCAGGAAACCTTTAACTCTGTAGGAAAATGGATCTCAGGTATCCAACTAATCCTATTCCCCAATAAGACAAAATTACTACTATTTTCCTCTAACAAATCAAAAGCTCTTCTCTCCTTTTCCATCACCTCTAAAAACGGCACTACCATTTCCCCTTCTGAACACACCAAACTTCTTGGTATTGAAATTGACAACAATCTTCACTTTGATATCCACATTTCACAAACCATTAAATTGGTTCACAAAAAAATGGGTGCACTACATAGGCACAAAAACTTTATCTCACACCAAGTAAGAGTCACCCTTGCCCAGAGTCACCTTCTGTCCACACAACTGTACGCAGCACCTATTTTCACCCATATTAGAAAAAATGACCTAAACAAGCTAGAAACCTGTTACAATAAGATAACCATGTTTGCTACAAACTCCAGTTACAGAATACATCACTGTGTTGCAATAAAAGAACTAAAATGGCTAGAGTTACCACAACTAAACTACCACCAGCTAGTTACTGCATATAACATCCTTAAGTACCCTGAAAAAATTCCATCTATATCCAATCTTCTTACCCATTACACTGCAAATCGGCATCTCCGATCTAGTGACAAATCTCTCCTCTGCATCTCCAGGGCAAACAATATTGCAAGCAAAGCGCTGTTTTCCCACACCATTGCTAAAAACTGGAATTCCCTCCCCATTCTCTGACCACTGCCTCTACCACCCCACAATTCAAAAACTCCCTCAAATCACATCTACTAAACACCTGGTTATGTCCTTGTATCACTTAACCTTTACTCTCCCATCTCCCCCTTCTTTTTCCAACTTCCAAGCTACTCACTTTAATCCTCTACAGTATTAAACCCAGCCAATAACTCTGGCTATTAGTTGCTACTTCTCATAGTGGGCGATTGCTCCTCTTTTTGTCACAATCATTATACACCTGCACATTAAACGGAATTCCTGACTATTTCTCTTGGAGTTTGGCAACATGGATGTGTATGTCACATGTGAACCCCTTGCTGGGACCATATAGCCCTCGTCTGCGTCAGTGTTTGTTTGGCAAAATGTCTAACTCCATGTTGTTATTATTTAAATGACCTTTGTATAACACTGTATAAATTTGCTTCTCTCTTTTTTTTTTTTTTTTTTTTATAACAACGTTTTGGAGCTTTTCTCCCCAGGCCTCCACTGTAAATGGACCTGGTCCAGTTGGAATTTCCTGGTTAACAAATGTAAAATAAAATAAAATAAATAAATATTGTGTTGCTGCATAGTAGTGATAAACATATGTCCATATGTGGTAGTATTGTGGAAATGCACCGTTGATGTATTGTAATACAGCACCCACCCTGTAGCACTGCCACAGGTGTGGCCACTGACATTGCATCTCTCACCCTCTTATGTAGGTCCCTCCGGGATACCACCAAGGCAGCAGCCTGTAGTTGATGAGTATGGTTTATGTAAATGCTTGCCAGCACACCGGGCATGTAATGGAGATGGTATATTCCATGCACACAACTAACACACCTACCCATAATGCATGCTGCACATGTGCACGTATTGATGCTGTGAAATGCACGGCATCACAGGGCTGACCATGATGGGGTATTGGAAGGGTATGTTAGACACCTGCATGATAACTAACATCCTGTCATTGCAGAATGTGTCCACAAGGAGTAACATAATGGTGGGAGACATGGGCTACAGTAGGGACATGTTTGGAACAACACCCATATACAGTGCAACACCAGTGCATATATCTGTAGGACAATGGCAACTGCTGCAGAAATACAGTATGTAATAAGGCATTACAGTGGTCCACATTATCAGCTGGGACTAGGCTGTAACATGTGGTGTTCAGTGTATGGGACACTGCAAAGTGACACACAAGTGTAGGGCTTACTTGTCATGCATCTGCAAAAAGGCTGAAGGAGGGGGGAGGGGTGTCAGTATGACACACCAGTGCACTGCAGCAGGGATCCTAAGAATGCTAAGAATGGCTGTATCTGCACATAGTCAGGTTCAGGACTTATAGCATACGTAACCCTACCCCCACAGCAATAGTGACGGCAGTGTGTGAACACCAAGGGATGTGCACATGAGTAGACCTTGCAATCATACAGATTAGGGGGACATGTGTAGGGCAGACTAACATACACTGGCAATTGCAGATGGCCCACACTGGTATACCCCCGCCAGGAGTAGTGACTTCTGTAGTACACACAACAAGAGGTGCGACAAAGCATCATAGCACACATATGCCCACACGGAGTGTATGCATCGTGGTCAGCATCTACACACCTAACACATTGGTGCTGCATGTGAAAGTACAGGACATATGTCATATATTGGGCTCATGTACTGTTAAGATATGCAGTGATGTGGTCCCAATGCAGATCACAGATGGGTGCATCATATCAGGAACAACAGGAAAGTTACCATCCAAGGATCTCCACTAGAAGTACAGAAACTATAAACAGGATAAAACAAGCAGAGACCTCCACGATGATGAACAAACAAGATTTATTCGAGGTATATATCAAACAAGCGCTTTCACGTACATCCAAGTACGCTTCCTCAGGTTTTAAAATACAACTAAATACATCTGCTTTTATATAACTCACATCCAATTAATGAGCTACTTGTCCTTATCAATCATTCAATTAATCATTTAGGTTCCTTAAAACCAGATGGAAATATATATATAAATGTAAAAATATATGCACAAAAGCATATATATTAATGTATATGTATTCATGGGCATGTAAAGTATATATAAAAAATATAAAATAAAATAAATAGAACAATTAAGAATGCTAAAAATGTATATATCATATAAAGATATTCAGTGCTATAAGATATCATGATAATTAACTCCTTACAAACTATGTAACAGGTAATATAATTGTTATATGACTAAATCATAAAAATCATAAAGAATGAAATACATATGTAAATATATAAACATATAAACAGGGATGGTTATCTACATTCAGCTAACACTAACTTGTGCTAAAGATATATATACACTAGATAATTATCTACGTGCAGCTAATACAGGCTTTATACTAATAGCACAAATTAATCCAGGTTCAATATGAGATCTCAGTTTCAAAATCCATTCTAGTTCAGCCTTCTCTAAATAATTCTGACTATCACCACCTTTCTTAACGGATTTCATTATTTGTAAGACCCTAAATGTAAAAGTGTGGTCATGATACAAGCTTACATGTTTAGCTAAAGCATTTGTTAGATTCATCTTTCTTATTTCATAAGTATGGTTATAGATGCGATCTTTCAGTCTTCTTGAGGTAAGCCCCTCATAGTATGCATTACATTTGGTACAGGTGGCTAAATATACCAAATTCATGGTGTTACATGTGGCATAAAAATTAAGGTTGTATGTATGATTTAACCTAGGGACAATGAATTGATATTCACTGGTGATAAACTTACACATGTTACATCTAGTACATGGAAAAGTACCATAGGTCTGGAGTTGTCCATTCCTAACCATAGGGTTAATCTTAGCTTTTTCAATGCATGATAGCCTCTTAAGGTTCTTACTGTTCCTATATCGAAATATAGGTTTTGTACCCACTATATTGCTGGTATCTCGATCTATGAGCATCACACCCCAATTTTTCTTTATGATATCTGTAATATATTTGATATCATTTGTATATCTAGTAACAAAAGGTACTTTCCTATTAGTATGACTGAAGTATATCTTAAAGGTAGACCTATTGTTAAATTGTCTTTTATTAATAATAGTATTATAATGGTCATCTGTAATATTGGTAGTATTGACACTTGGATCATTCATGATGAGTGTATCATATCTCATATTTTCTATCATATCATATGGATAGCCCCTGTGCAAAAATAAATCACTCAGGGTATTAAACTGTGTATTTCTTTCCATAATGTTATCACATAACTTGGAAACTCTCATGAATTGATTCTTAACAATGTTAGGAAAAATAAATCGTGGATGCATGCTCTTGAATTGCAATAATGCATTTCTCCAACATGGTTTCCTGTATAATGTAGTAGATAGCAGACCTTCTACATCTCTGGAGATGGTAATGTCCAGAAAATCTATCCTACTAGATGATGATTCTAAGGTGAACCTTAGAAAATCAGTTATAGACTCAAGATAATCAACCAATTGTTCCAGTGACATATAGTCACCCTTCCAAATAATAAGTATATCATCAACAAAACATCTATATAAAATAATATTATCCATAAAGCTGCTATTAAATAAATATTGAGACTCCCAATGATACATAACCAGTGTATGGGACACTGCAAAGTGACACACAAGTGTAGGGCTTACTTGTCATGCATCTGCAAAAAGGCTGAAGGAGGGGGGAGGGGTGTCAGTATGACACACCAGTGCACTGCAGCAGGGATCCTAAGAATGCTAAGAATGGCTGTATCTGCACATAGTCAGGTTCAGGACTTGTAGCATATGTAACCCTACCCCCACAGCAATAGTGACGGCAGTGTGTGAACACCAAGGGATGTGCACATGAGTAGACCTTGCAATCATACAGATTAGGGGGACATGTGTAGGGCAGACTAACATACACTGGCAATTGCAGATGGCCCACACTGGTATACCCCCACCAGGAGTAGTGACTTCTGTAGTACACACAACAAGAGGTGCGACAAACCATCATAGCACACATATGCCCACACGGAGTGTATGCATCGTGGTCAGCATCTACACACCTAACATATTGGTGCTGCATGTGAAAGTACAGGACATATGTCATATATTGGGCTCATGTACTGTTAAGATATGCAGTGATGTGGTCCCAATGCAGATCACAGATGGGTGCATCATATCAAGAAGGGTGTGTACACCCCCCATAGCCATGGTATGCTCTGATGGTTGTTAGTGTAAGAGTATTGGATTGGTCATACATGGTCCACTGATGTAGAGAGCTGTAAATCAGACATCAGGCATTCACAAATGACATCTGTCCACATATCATCCCAGGTATGTGTTGCTGAGAAACATAGGGGCTGTGAGCATTAAAGCTGACATAACTGACACAGTACTACACATTCCGCAATGGGTTGCACACCAGTGAGGTGTGGTGCACAGTACATGGCAGGATGCAGAACAAGTGCACAGCAACACTGTGTACATGGGTGCAGTGGTATCCAGGGAAAGGGGCATCACCCAGTGACACAGCACATGCATCACACACATGTATACTGTTGCTAGCATGGATTGACTATAGCTGCACTGCATGCTGTTGTGTACCATATGTTCTGCATGTTGACAGATGGGTAATAGTAGGACTGTGTGTACTATCATTGTTCAACCTCACCTGTATATATGTGTGTGTGTGTGTGTGTGTGTGTGTGTGTGTGTGTGTGCATGTGCATCCTGGTGGTTAGTTAGTTTGTCTGTAGGGTCACTCTGGTGAAGTGGAGGGAGGTCGATGCATGTAGGATGTGTGCGTGCATGTGTGTGTGATTGTGTGGGTGGCCATGTATGCACATGTGTGATTGTGGGGTGTTCATACAGCAGTACCACCCTTTGGGACTGTACAGTACATGGACATGGACTGCCACATTTCATACCAGGAATACCTGTCATGTGTGTAATCACAGGACAGCTGATAGTATAATATGATCTGTAGCATGGAACAGGCATTGAGAGGGAAGGTAAACACCAGGTACACCCTTAATGTCGCATTCAGCAGAGAGGTCAACTACAACCCACGTACGCAGCACTACAGATGCATTGGGGAAGTACTAGTCAACACCAGGAAGTGTATCCAAATGGTACAGTTGTCACAGGATAGCCTGAATGAGCAGCATATTTGGCATGCACTGAGCATTACATACACATGTCACACAAGTGCATGATATTATGGATAGTACATAGTAGCCCACACATACAGGGGCCATGCTCAAGATGTCCAGACATACAGAGGGTGCATATCGAATGACAGCAGTGAGGCCATGTAAAACCACTACACACAGGTCTGGCAGGTAATATAGTAACAGGTCTTGTGTTGTGAGCGCTTATGTAGGCATGTAGAGGACTGATATGTTAATGAGTGGTATCAATGTGTGTATGTTAACAAGTGTGATGCAGGATGGGGTACCACATGGACATATACGTGGGACTGTCTTTAAAGCCATGGACAGGTAGGTATTACGAAGGTGTGTGTGTGTGTGTGTGTGTGTGTGTGTGTGTGTGTGTGTGTGTGTACTGTTAGGCAAAGCTGTACAGGTTTTAAAATGCATTTATTGTTTTCCCCCAGAGGTGGTGAGGTGGGTCATGGTCCCTCCTGCATGCAATCTGATGTTGGTGCCCATACAGACACTGAAGATGATGATAGTACTGTTGAGGCACAGGTGGGGTTGTCAGGGGCCGACACTGCGCCAACATTTGACATCCCCCTTTTAGCCACCACAACCCCACACACAGTTTCAGTGCCTATACATACCCCATCACTAGTGGCCATAGCGGAGGGACAGCTGGCATGTGGTGGCAGTGCACAGGAAAGTGTGGTAACCATGCCTACTATGTCCGATAGCAGCAGGCATAGTCAGATATCTGGCAGGGCACCACATAGGCAAATGTCCCAGGGTGTTTGTGGGAGAGCCACTGGACATCATGCTCCTGGCTGAGGCGACATAGCTGGTACCAGCTGGTGCATGTTTCAGGCTGTCATGGCGATGCAGGCATGTATGGAATGTTACACCAGACAGGGCCTGAGGCTGCAGAGGGCTGCTCTCACATCTGTAAGCAACAACATCCGTGAACTGTCTTGTGCCATCCTTGCTTATACCAAGCTCATGGATAGATGGCATGGTGAGATGATGGCTTTCATCAGCTGTGGTGTGTCCGTGCTTCAACGTGTTGTGAGGATGCGGTGACGGCCGCATGGATGTGGACCAGCAACACCAACAGCTGGCAGTCAATGTGGATGTACTAGGACACCAAGGGACTCCTGTAGTGGCAGTACCAGCCCTGGCAGTGTGGGGGGGGGTGCTGTCCACACCACATCACAGCAGGCCACATGCACATGGTCCTGGCCAGTTCCAGGAGGGACCTGGTACCAGCCGACATTTGTCATCAGCAGGTGAGAGTAGCACATTGAGGCCTGTACCTGGATGTTTCCATAGAACCCCTGGCAGGCACAGTCCATGTGTCCATGGCCAGAGGCAGTGAACTGCACACCCTGCCAGGTATGGTCTGCAGCTGTCCATAAACACCTGTGTAGGGCAGCCACATGGTAGAACTGTGTGCATGCATACCCACACACAATACAAACACACCTAGGGCAACCCCATACCTATACACACCACAGCACCAAGCCCAGCACACCACAGAACACCCCTCACCCACACACATGTTGTCAAATGTATGGCCCACCCTCAGCCTCTGGCAAACCAACATCACACCCAGTGCATATGATGATATCTGTGTCACATCCCTGTCATCCATACCACCAATGCAGAGACAGGCTAATATGGTTCTGATGCACACAATGACTGTACTACAGTGTACCACAGTACTGCAGTGTAACATGTTGTAAGGAGTAAAGTGTAATGCATGTATGTCAGGTAGTGTAGCCATCCAGCAGTGATGTACTATAGTTGTTAGTAACACTGGTTGGTTGTGGTCTCCATAATGCTATCCATTTGTGTTGTAGGTGTACATGTGTCAGCACGAGGATGGTCTGCAGTTATATTCCATAATGGGGTATGACACTGTGGTGACACCATGGCTGTGACATATCTGGGGTACAGTTGAACACATGTCACAGGTCACAAAAGTGGTTATTGCCTGTGCCACATGGACAGGTGACCCACTGAGGTGTGTATACCCTGCAACCTGATGTAGACCAATCCACATACTTGCACACTGTTACTTGGCAACACTGGGACCAGACCCCTACCTAGCTATGTAGTGATACTGAAGTGTGTGGCTTACATTGCACACACCAAACAGCATTTAGGGTGAGGTGTGTCCCAGGTTACATGTTACATGCAGAACATCCCCAGACATGTACAGTATTCTAATGGGGGATGTAATGTGTGTATATGGACAATATATTGTTTGACATACTTTCATATACACATTAACAGACACATAACAGGCAGACACACATCTGAGATGCCAGGGACTATTGCTGCTAACTAACTTGACTGTGTGTCCAATGTGTTACAGGTAGGCTGCACACAGCACATGCATAACTAGCCTGGACTGTGGTATCAGTTACCTGTATGGTTGATGGTGACAGTGGTAACCATAGCGTGGTACATGGGACATATACTGGATGTACCTTGATGTAATGACAGTGTACACAGCACCCACATCCCCCAGTTAATATTATACTCCCTGAAACCCATGATGACACTCTGTCATACCCACCATCACACATTAGCCGTGCCTGCAATACAATCCATAGTATACTCCAACAGTGGCACTACAGTGATATGCATCTAATGCAAATGCCACATGTGTAGTAGGTTGTTTCATTGTCATGCCTCACCTGTGGGCAGCAACAACACTATCTGTACTACTGTGTGGCAATGGGTATTGTAATAGGAGTATGTGGCCTCGGAATGCTGCACCCTACAGATATACGGACATGCACAACTACAAACACATGCCAGAACACAATGGGTATCCCATGCCTATCAACCTATTAGTAAATCACTGTTGTGCTGGTACTGCAAGGCTGATGTAGCTGGTATGGTGTGGAGCTTAACAGCGTACATGTATTGTCCCATACAGCAGCAGCCACAACTGACTATGGCAAAGGGTGTTGCATTGGTTGTGAAGGCCCTCATGGAATTCCCAAGTACAGGTGTGCTAGCACACAGACATTGCTATACTCAGTAATGCACATGTACACATGTGTCAGTACAGAGGTGCATCGCTGCAGGTGGTCATAGCTGCATACCTAGCTATTGTCCAAGGAGAGATGAGTTGTGTAGGGGTTGTGTGTACAGTGGTATCCTGCCACCTGCCAGCAGGCAGCAGGCAATCTATGGACAGACACTACTGTGGTGACCCTCAGGGTGAGAATGACATGCATCAGCAAATCGTCCAGGTGCCTCCTGCACATGGCCCCTGAGGTGATCAAGTTGACATATATATATATATATATATATATATATATATATATATATATATATATATATATATATATATATATACAACATGCATTACAACACATGGTTTGTGTCTGTGATGGAGACCTGTACCCAAGCATGTTCTGTTGACTGTGGCAGTTTAGTGGAGGTACCCATGGCACGTGGTGCATACAGGGTGGCATCTTTTATATGTGCCAGTTCTTACACAGCTGGGCAGACATGTCAGTGTCAATCAAGCTTAGGTTGCCTGTACATATCCCAGCTGGATACCTGCCATCTGCACATCTGTACAGGGACTGACAGTCATCAGCTTGGCAAGTAGCTGTGCAGTAGGATGAGTGTGTTGACAGACAGACATTTGACAATAATATGTATGCCATAACTACATGTCAGAAGCCCTCACTAACATGTGCAGTACAGACAGTAGTCTACAGTCACATTCCACATGTCGGATCATTACCCATTAAGGGGTATATACTGTGACACAGCTCAAACACCAGGTATACAACAGGAAGGCCTCAGTGTCCAGCTATGCCTGCAGGTGTGCCTGTTGTCAGTACTACATTTAGCACTCTGCTCTTGCCTGGGTAAGCACTGTCAACAGTAGTACTGCCATGATACACTACATGCCAGTGTGACAGCATGCACCCTGACCTAATACCCCTGTATGTAACACATTCACATGGATAACAGTGCTGTACAGGCCTCATATTCATCTGTGTCCCACACATGACACTCACACCCCTTGCTACTGTAATGACAGCACATAGGTGCATGTATTGTACATGGCATTACATACACTTATTACAGATGTCAATGCCTGCTATGTTATCAGACTGGGTGGTGTGACCTGGTTACTGGGGCTAAGCCATGCTCAGCAAGTATCAACATTGCTGCAATATAACAGCTATGCTGATTTGCGCACTGGTAAGCGAAGCCTACACTGTGTAAGCGCCCATATGTTTACCCATAGCTTAGCACCACTTAGCTTCAAGCAAACCTGCACAAATGCTCTTAAAGCTACTCAGAATTGCCTTAACCATTCTGTATCCAACATCCATTGCTCTGCCCAGCAAAAAAATGGATAGCCCTTGAACCCAGGACCCTGTACACTACAGTCACAACACTTAACGACTATGCCATGACCACTGTAAAGACAGCTATCATTTTACCAATATAGCTGTCAATACACATATTGAGTAGTATTGAACAATTGCCTTTACTTCCTAAATTGTGTTGTCCTTGTTATTAATATGACTGTTGCATCACATATGTTGTTTTATCATGATGTACACATAGCAGATACATACGGTGAGATATATCTGGGAGGGTATACACAACCGTGAGGTTTTCACATGACAGGAATATGTTTTTATATGGATATATATATATATATATATATATATATATATATATATATATATATATATATACACACACACACACACATATATATATATATATATATATATATATATATATATATATATATATATAGGTCTATATATGTCTACATGTACATACACATGTATCCCCATACATATGTCTGTATACACATCTGTATTATATGGCCATGTGTACATCTCTTTGTAGGTACACACACACACACACACACACACACACACACACACACACACATATATATATGTATATGTATATATAGCTATATATGTATGCACATCCTATGTGTACAGATATGCCTAGTTATGTTGTTATATATGTAGATATCTATAACCATATGTGCATATATATCTATTCTGATATATCTACTACTGTCAATATATATGTAGATATTCATACATATATGTGCATATGTATCTCTATCTGCATATGTGTAGACATATATTGCTCTATATATGTATATAGCTGAGTGTTTATATGTATATCTATGTACAGATACATATCCATCTGTGTATGTTGATATGTATATGTGTATGTTTCTATATAGATATCTGGATAATTATATATGCATATATGTTCACCATATGTCCTGAACATGGAGTAGAGACCTACCTCATCTGCTATAGTGCCAACTTTGTAGTGCAAGGGGATGTCAGTTATGTATTGCAGGTATATTTGTATACTGTTACTGTAATGGGAATTGTCTTTACAGACATGGTGTGTGTGTTAGGTCACATCTGTTTTTAACATGTGCACCATGGCTACTGACAGACATCCTAAGGACATCATAGTACAGTACCACTGCTATCACAGTAATGCTCCTGTGGACTACAGCAGAGATAGTGGTCAATATATGTGGACAGTCTGACACACTCTGGACAGTCCAGAGGTACACACTGAACCCCTTAGTGCAAGACATGTGGGCCACGCCTGACAATGTGGATATTAACAGCCATGTAGATGGGTATAACACGTAACTACTGGTATACATTTATCCCTATAGGTTATGCATTCACATACCCCTGTCTGTCCTGACACATAATAACCACTGGTACAGAGGTGCCATGGCCACATACTACCCACTAGTTATTGACATGCATCTGTACAGCATCCCACTGCTTTGTCTGACATACATGACTGTTATGGTAGCTCACCAGCAGTACATCTGGCAAGTATCTGGACATGACATCTCACTGGGTAAGTACAAGGCATGTAACAAAGCACTGTTACAGACTGGCTCAACACTGGCCTACATTTCCTATGGGAGAATACACATGTACCTACATATACAGCAGGCTCTACAGGCATGTCACAGCACAGAGTAACAGACACCTGTGTGATAGTGCATAACCCCAACCAATGTGAACACAGCCACAGCCATATATGGTAAGCTAACGTAATATTACAGTATATGGACTATCTGTTCAACACCATTCTCATATATGCCACTCACACACTAACCCTACATATACTGGGCCACTACACAGTGTGGTCTGATGCCTGTCTGTGGTATGGTACATGTGAGTGTTTGGCCCTACAAACATGTAAGCCAATAGGGTAACATACAGAGGAGCAGCATGTGACATCAGATAGAACAGGACCAAGAACAATGACATCTGCCACAGTCTGTACACAGGCCAAGGTACATATTAACAATACACACACTGTCGACAATCACCATAAGTACACAGACTTCAGTACTGTACACACAACCACAGAATGTCGAAGTTATGTCATCAAATACAACCCCTACTATACATAAAATGTGCAGCAGTCTGATATCTCACTGGCTTGTTATCAGATATGATGTCACTAAATATGGTGTACAGCACATATGCACCTCTTACTGCATGACATATGTACAAAAGTTGATAGAGTTGTGGCTGGAGGCACAAACACAGGGCCAGTATTGACATGTTGCAGTGATAACCTCATACACTTACTGTTGTAACAGGGTTTGTTGCAACATATGTCCTATGCGGGATATGAAGTCAGTAACTCTCACGGCTGTCACCATCTACAGACTGCAATCCTCACACTACCTCCTGCAGTTCACAGATAGGTGCTCTGTGGGTAACACATGAAAGAGAAGGCACCACACACTGCCAAGTCTGCAGATCACACTGCCAAGTCTGCAGATGACCCTACAGATGGGGGTTTCCTCATAAACGTAGCACTGACATGACAGGTATTAAAACATGTAGGACAGCCATATCCACACACACCCTGTTAAACCAACATTACTCCAAATGCGGTATAGCAGCACTAACAGTCTATAGTCAGGTCAGGCACATCCCCTCCCATGCGTTGGCCTGTTTCCACAGTGTATGTTGTTAGAGGTAAATCCCCAATCCATCTGTGATGCTGTTTGCCAAACAACAGATCAAGTTCCTGCTCACAGTGAATGAAAAGGCCCAACACCAACATGATGTTCCTAGATACTGGAGTGTGTTTCTATGCAATTGGCTATGGGAATGTTACCACAGCTGTTCCCCATGCAATCAGCTAGGGGAGGGCTGCAATTCATGCAGAGGCCATCAGCTGATCATGAGCATCACTTAAAATACACATGCTGCTGCCTAAGCAAAGTATGTGTAAGTCTCCATATCCACCAGAGTGGGAGTGAGAGAGGCAGACAGAGGCAAAGATAAGTCAGGGAGGGGTGGGAGAGTAAAACTTAAGCATGTTTGTGTCACACACCTATCAGTGCAGGGTACCAAACCCCTGACGACTATGTAGTGCTATCACATGTCTATGCAGTTATTGGATATGCCACATAGGTTACATGTTGAGGAATCCTCCAAACATATATGTGATGGTGAGTGACATCTGCAACAGTGATATGGTAGCTATACGGTAGGTGTAGTACACGTGCCTGTCCGCATGAACAAGTGTCAGTGTCAACACAGCCACACTCTCACAGGGATGCACACACATTGACACACTTGGCAGGGCCAGGAGTACAACTCATCACTAGTGAGATTGCCACAACACAGTACTGTGCAGGTATCACATGCAACACAGGGGTCATATGGAGGTTATATGGCCAAAGGGTATGTGGAGGTGTCTGACATCAGACAACATGCTTTAGCATGCTAATGGGGTTTGTAGTGAGTGTGAATGTGGTCATAGGCATCATACAACACACACGCATAGACACAGGGTGCCAGTACTGACATGCATGGGTGCATTGCTTCACGGGTGTGTAGTGGTCGACTGTGCCAGACAGCTATACAAGGCTAGATGATGGAGATACCTTGGCATCAGGCCACATGCCAATGGTCTACAGTTTGGTTCAGGGGTGAAGTGTCTGGATTTGTTGACACAGGTGGGTATTGTATTCACGATTCAGTCACCTGGGTAACTATTGCGTTTGCCAATGTTGTGCATTGCTTGCCATGTATGTGTTCCTCAGTCCATGACATGGATGGTGTCTGGGATGTGCACACCTCCCACAAGCATGTACAGTGACATGTGGAACTGTACCTGGGGTGTCTGGCCCACGTTGTATACACAAATTGTTATTATCAGATGTGCCAGTCCTGGCCTCATGTGGCGGGAACTGTTAATGGAGAGCAAGTTGACCCTGCAACTACATTGATAGCATGGTACCAATATTCCCTTGTGTCAGTGGCATCTGTCCATACAGGGCATGTTATTTCAGGCATTGTATGTCCTTTGTGGGTCACATTTGATGGCATATCAGGTGTTGCAGGTGTCCAGTGAGGAACATAGGGAAGGTGCACTGTCAGCATATATGTGCCTATTGGACTGATGATGCCCCCTGTAGCCCACTGCAATCACACCATGGTTACTATCAGTGGGCAATATGCAGGGTACTACCTATATAGCAGCTGTTGCCTAGGCAAGTGTGTGCGCACGTGTGTGTGTGTGTGTGTGTGTGTGTGTGTGTGTGTGTGTGTGTGTGTGTGTGTGTGTGTGTGTGTGTGTGTGTGTGTGTGTGTGTGTGTGTATGAGACATGGGTTGAGAGTGTTCTCTGGGTATTACAAGGGTTGTTAACTTTGTTCGACTGCCCTTGATGTCACATGTAGGGGTATAGATTTGCACCCCAGCCTCTCGGCTAGTTCACATCTGTTATCCCTGTACAGTGGACATTGTGATATATACTAGGGTCACCATATAAGAAATATGCAAAACCCGGTCCACATTGAGTTCAGTTGTTACACACTCACAACCACCTCCACACTCACCTGTCATGCCTGGGATTAGAACTCCTACCTAACTAGTTTATTACACTACAGCACTACGCAGTTATAAGATGCCCCACGGAGATTACTGGAGCACTACTTCCCCAAAGGTGTATTTTACAGTGAATGACATCAGCAGGATTGCCAAAGCTGGGCATTTGAATTGTAGTCAGTGTGAAATGCATTGCTCCCTACACAGACATAGAAACATACACAAAAATATCCACAACTGCCGTGTGTGGGAATAGAACGCCTACCAGAGTTTTATATCACACTACAGCATGAAGCTGCTATAGGATGTGCCACAGGGATTATTGGAGTACTCTTTCCCCAAGGATGTATATCACAGTGAATGACATCAGCAGGATTGGCAATGTAGGGCATTAGAATTGTAGTGAGTGTGACTAGCCTAAAATGCATTGCTCCTTACACAGACAAAGACACACACACACACACACACACACACACACACACACACACACACACACACACACACACACACACACACAGTTGCCATGTCTGGGATTAGAACTCCTACCTAACTAGTTTATCACACTACAGCAGTATGCAGTTATGGGATGCACCACAGAGATTACTGGGCTACACCTTTCCCAAAGGTGTATTTCACAGTGAATTACATCAGCAGTCTTGCCAAAGTAGGGCAGTTGAATTGTAGTAAGTGTGACTAGCCTAAAAAGCATTGCTCTCTACATAGACAGAGACACATACACACAGTTGCCATGTCTGGGATCAGAACTCCTACCTAACTAGTTTATCACACTATAGCAGTATGCAGTTATGGGATGCACCACAGAAATTACTGGGCTACACCTTTCCCAAAGGTGTATTTCACAGTAAATTACATCAGCAGCCTTGCCAAAGTAGGGCAGTTGAATTGTAGTGAGACTAGCCTAAAAAGCATTGCTGCACACACACACACACACACACACACACACACACACACACACACACACACACACACACACACACACACACACACACACACACACACACTTGCCATGCCTGGGATTAGAACTCCTACCTAACTAGTTTATCACACTACAGCAGTATGCAGTTATAGGATGTGCCACAGAGATTACTGGGATCCACCTTTCCCAAAGGTGTATTTAAAAGTGGATGACCTCAGCAGGCTCATCATAGTAGTGCTATGGGGAGGGCAGTGTGTGTGCATGGGCCATAATCCATTCATCTAGAGGTTGACACACCACATGCAGGCACATGCAGGGTTCTATTCCACAGATACATGTATATAGCTGCTAGATGACTACTTCATTGTACAGTCATGTTACACAGCTAGCACTTGCACCACATCTTTTGTAATGCTGATGGATACTGATGCTAATGTTTACAGTGAGTGACATTTACACCTCATGTGGTTGTAGCCATTTGGCTGTGTGCTGGGTGGGACAGGCCTCATAATGGATGGCTCCTTGTCACAGTCACTCTCTTCCATACATCTATGTATGTCTACTTTTGACTTATTATAGTGTGTTGTCCTTGGATATGTGTCTGTATTCCTATCCACTGTGTGTGCAAGGCATGACTGGTGCATACTGAAGTGTGTATGCACTAACATCTGCAAATGCCAGATATGTATGGTCCACTGCTGTTTGCAGACATGGGCTTCATTTGTTTTATGCTAACATCTGCAAATGCCAGATATGTATGGTCCACTGTTGTTTGCAGGCATGGGCTTCATTTGTTTAAGTGTATGAGCATGCCCAGTATGACCTTTCAGTATGTTGTTGTCTGACATTGCCTTCATTTCTCTAAGTGTGTGGGCATGCACAGTATGCCCGTCTGTATTGAATGTGTGGATCGATTCCAGATAGTTTGTACTCCAGTGCAGCAGACCTTTGTGTTGTACACCTACAAGGTAGCAAACTGTTTCTGCAGGGTATCTGTCAACCATTTGGCAATATGGGATCAAGCTGTTCAGGGGATAGTGTGTATTGTAAGTGATTGGGTCTGTGCTGCTTCAGCTGCATGGTACTGCTGTTAGCAGAGATATTCAGATGTGTACTGTTATACACTGTGATGTTTTCTGTCCTCATGTACTGTCAAGTGGACATTCTTGCTCACAGTGACATCTTTGGGGACAAGGGTGACTGCAGCTGTGTCTGGTATTGTGGGCAGACATCTATGTATTCATGGTAAGTTATGCCATTCTGGAGGGGGAGCTGCATACACTTGCTGCTGGGTCTGTGTATCTGGTTCAGCACCTTGGTACAGTGCTGGCAGAGGATCCCATACTTATACATCCATTGACATGACAGTATGGCCTTATCTTGCTGTGGCAATGCCTCACAGCTGTACAAATTTGCACAGGTTACCCAGAAGCAGGGGCCATGGGTCAGGACATTACCCCTATTGTGGTGTACAGGCAGGTGCGTAGACACTCATTTATGTGTCTGCAGCCAGAGATAGTGTGTGCACACAGCTTGGTGTCAGACCCTGCACATTCCATGCTGCCCATGCTACCACCCCCCTCTGTTATTCTAGTCTTTTCCATACATTATGCATACATTCTCTGATACTTTCCCTGAGGGTATCACCCCATCACAGGTGTGTGTTAGTGTTGGTCCACAGTTCATGCAGTGGGACATGATGGACATGTTATTGTGGTTTGTTCACATGGCCTTCCATATGGCTTATGTGGAGTGTGTTATGTTGTTATTTGGGTGTCTATGACATAACATGCATTGGCAGTACGTGTTAGACATAGGCCTTTGGCAGAGGCCTGTGGGTCATTAGGTGTCGCTGCAGGCCAGATGTGGCAGGCTGTTGCATTCTATCAGTCCTACAGTCTCAGACCACCACACAGTATATTCCCCTGGGGTGACAGGGTAGGTGTGATAGGTGTTCATGCCAATACCTCCTATCAGTCTTGATCAGGTGGTGTGGATGTTGGCAGGCTGCTACCTACAGCTAGGAACACACGTGCATGGGACACCTGCACTGCATGCTGCATTCTTCCGCTATTGCCATATACAGGTGGGGTCATATTGTACCCATTTCCCACACCAGGGATATGACCAGAGAGGTACCTGTGGGTGGTGTTTACGTGAGCTGGGTGCATGTGTGCTATGGACACTACTTGCATCTGACACACAGATATGCATGGGGCATTCCAGTTATGTGGGCATGTGCAGGTACATCAGCTGTTTCCCAGTACATCAGTCCTACCTCCTTTCTGATCTGCAAGTGTTTGGGCAGACATCACTGGTATCCCCTACTACAGCACCAGTTAATGTGATGCATACCTGTATGTACAATTCCAAGGGTGTATCCATTTCACAGTGACACAATATATACTGTATGTCTAGGATACATTCCCCTGTGTACTGCTTGTATATCTAGCCCAACAGCCATGCCATGTCAGTCTTTCAGATGGTGACATATATTACCACCATACATTTACAATGGCTCACTGCTAGCATGTGTTATACTGGTGAAAATTGTCTTTGGCACTGCATTTGTGAGGGCTTATCCCTGTCATCAGCAGTAATGGGCAATGGCCACCAGGTCTTAACTCAACATGCATACATACTAGCCACTGTCACACAATATGAAACACACACCAACCTAACACACACAGACCTGTATATTGTGCAAATGCTACAACATATCCTGCTACCTTGGCCACCTCTGGGCATCTGTGCTCCACTGGTATTATACCTACACATACATGTTACTACATTTCTACACAGGATTGGGGGGCACACCTGACTGTTACTACATTTCTATGCTGGATTGGGGGAAGAGGCACACCTGACTGTTTCTACATGTCTACATAGGAGTGTGGGGGGACACACCTGACTGTTACTACATTACTACATAGGATTGTGGGAGACACACTTGACTGTTTCTACATTTCTACACAGGATTGGGGGCCACACCTGACTGTTACTACATTTCTGCACTGGATTGGGGGAAGGGGCACACTTGTTTCTACATGTCTACATAGGAGTGGGGGGCACACCTGACTGTTTCTGCATTTCTACATAGGATGGGGAGGCACACCTGGCACCTGTACACATTTGCTATGACTGTACTGGTATGTCAGGTACTCCATTTCATTCTGTATATAAACCTATCATGCTGATAAGAGGCACATCAGTGTACTACAGGTCTTAGCTTTGGTTGACCTACATATTAGTGTCTGACTTCCTACCCTTCTGAACTAACATCCCATTGCCTGACCTGCTGTAGTCTACCTGTGTAGGTTTGGGGGGAGTTTACCCATAGGCATCATTCAGAGGCCATAGCACAGCCTCTGTTTGTATTTGTCTACACCTGTCTTGCTGGCTGAGACTGTTGTTGGGTATGTGAACCTCCCTGACTGGCATGTGTGAGTCATATGGACACACATGTCACCCAGCACATTTCCTGCAGTGGGTTTTGTTGCCCTGTGTAGTACTGGCTACTATGGTGACTCCAGTATTTGTTACATATCTCATGGTGCCACTATGGCTGTCTACTATCTGCTGGCCACCCAATTCCCTTGCATGCTCACATCCATACCATAGATACAGGTAATGACACATTCTACTCCATTCGGCAATTGGTAGATTGATTGACTTACCTTGTGGGTGTGCCAGTATTGAGGATGGTGCTGGAGGGCTGCTTATGTCGGATGCACATAGTACACTCCCTATACATGGTTGAGCACAGGTAGTGTCATGTTTGGCATCCCTTTTACTGTATGTGCGAGTCAGAGAGAGGTGTCATTCCCTGGGTCCCTACCGTGTCAGTGTATGTGTTATGCATTACCTCTTTGCCAAGGCCAGGGCATACTGGGAATGCCTCATTCTGCCTATTGGGGCAGGCTCAGGTTGTTCCTCCTCTGAGTCACTCTGTGCCTGTGCAGGCCTTGACATTGGTGGGGGGCTGTGTGGCTCTGCCCTGTGCTCTTCCGCAGGATCATATTGTGTAGCATGGCACATGCCATAGCAATTTGAGTACATGTAGCTGGTGAGTACTGCAAGACTCCACCGGATGTGTCCAGGCACCGGAACCGTGACTTGAGCATCCCAAACACATGCTCTATTATAAGTCTGGTCTGTGCGTGTGCCTCATTATGGCATTCTTGTTCGGGTGTGTGTGCATTTCTGATGGTGTCATCAGCCATGGCTCCAGTGCGTAACCAGCATCCCTCACTAGGTAGCCATAATGGATGTCCCGATTGGCAAATCTCTGGTACAGCTGCGTCAGATGCCAGATGTGGGAATCGTGATAGCTTCCAGGGCAGCCAGCACACACTTTCGCTATAATGCCCTGGGCCTCGCACGTAACCTGGCAGTTGATAGAGAGGAAGCCCTTGCGGTTGATGTAGACCCTGCCCTGATCACTGGGTGGTGCTTTGATGCATATGTGCGTGCAGTCTATAGGACCCACTACCTCAGGATATTCTGCTATTTGATGGAAGAGATACATATTGCTGGCCAACACCTCACGGGTGTTGAGGAAATATACATGCTCACCGGCATGTGCTGACATGGCATCCAGGAACTGGTGGAATACTCTGGATGCTGATGCCTGTGAGATCCCCATGATATCCCCAGTTGAGCATTGAGAGGTACCTGTGGCTAGTATTCCTAGGCCTACACATACCTTGGTATCCACTGGGATGGGTTCCCCTCTGTTAGTTCTGTGTGTCAGGCGTGGCCAGCACAGCTCAACAATTTGCTGTAGGAGGTCCCTGTCCACCCTATAGTGCTCCACTATCTCCAGCTCATGTAGCCCCTGGTAGGTTACCCTGGGTCTGTACACTATTCTCTGTCTCCTCACTGTAGGTTGGTCGACAGCATTCACATCCTCACCACCCTCAGCATCTTCCACATGTTGTTGTATGATGCCTGCTGCAGCCCCTATCATTTTGTTGTTTTGTTTGTTAAAAGTTCCCTGCTTGTATACACTGGTGGTGTAGAGTATGGGAAAAACCAATGGGGAAGGTGTTTGCATAGTTTATAGTAGAGTTCTGAGCTGGGCTGGGCTGCTGCCTGTGTAATTGGCTGATTCTGACACATTTCACCTGCCAGCTATGCTAGCTCTCTTAGATTACCTTCCTACTGCTGTTTTCCCTTCCCATTGCCTTCCTGTTTAAGCCCGGGGGTGCGCCGCACAAACACAGTGCTTAAATGTGCACAGAGTTGCTATTTCCTGGTTTAAGTTTTTTTTTTTCTTTAAAACCTGGTGCACGGCGTGCACACCCGCTTAGGCAATATAAAGAGTGCTAGGCAGCCTCAGACACACACCCTTACCTAGCTGTGCTAAGCTAGGAGCAAATCTGAGCCACAGGGCTCCAATCCGCTTACAGTATGCCTGACACCCCCCTATGATGTCAGCTAACTCCTAGGCCTGCACCAAGCTATTCCTACTCTTACACTGTTGGGACCTGACTAGCATGCAGGGGAAATCTGGGATTCACTATCATTCCCCTCATTTGCATAGGATTGCCTGCTAATGCATAGTTACATGTCCCACACTGAGCCTCCCCCCTTAGCAACCACTATTCACTGGCCATGTTGTCTTCTGCCTGCCATTGGGTATAATGGCAGAATAGTGATTTTAGTTAGAATGCTTATTTTAGGTTTATTTTCTTATTTTCTTCCAATTCTGTTTGCACACCGCTGCCCTACACTTAAACAGCCAAGCTCGGCTAAAAAAAAATAAAAGTTGATTTTTTTTCTTTTCAAGTTTATTCCATGCCAATGGCCTTATAATTGACCATTGGCATGCTTTCTACATGATATGCACCCTTTATTTGGAGCTGTCATGGCTCTGTTTTGTAATTTGCAGAAATGTACTCTGTTACTGGCGGAGTACATTTCTGCAGATTACACTAGTGCTGCATGGGTTGTTTCCAGCTTCCTGGATCGCAAATTCACCTCATTTGCATGGATTTTTCCTGCAAATGGGGTAATTTGCATACAGGGGCTGAGTCCGTGCAAGACTAGTGCAGGAGTGCTCATGCACGCCCCCACAGGTTATTCCTGGATCGCATGGCAGACATATTGCCTGCTGGAGCTCCTGCACTAATCCTGCATGCCATGCACAGCCTGCAGAATCCGGGGGAAAGTTTGCACAAACATGGATCATTTCAAAATTGCCTAAAATTGCTTAATAAAAGTCTTGTCTTGAATTTTGTGAAATGTCCAAGTACTGTTTAATATCATGTTGTCGGTGACAAGTTCTAGATTTGTCTGTCATGCCTAATGTTACTAATCAGATTTCCAGCTGTTGTCTTTCTGAACCTTATTAGCAATCAAACAGCAAATTAAAATATCCTTCATCACTAGTTCTATATAGTTTATCGGTCAGAAACAAGAAGAAATAAGCAATAAGTGAAGAAAATGTAGTCACTGCAGTTTATCGAATTACTTTCACCACTAAAGTTTATTTAACATAGGAAAAGTTTAGTCAGATCAGCTATTAGCTTTGTAGTACAAGTTGCCAGGATAGTAGTATATACAATCAACAATTTCTTAAGAAAAAAACTGTTGCAAGTTCACCTGTTAATATTTCATTTACTATGCCCATACATAAAGATTTTTAAAATCTCCTATAGCTAGTAATAGGGCACTGTGACAGCTTTGTATAACTCTTGTTAGAGACAGTGTAAAATTAGGAATTACATTTACTTTTTTCCATTTTTATTAATTTTTCAAACCTTTTTAATATTTAGTTTTAATTTTTAGTTGTACTTCTAGCTGTACTTACTTAAAATAAGAGCTGCAGCTAACCATAATGATCTTGTGGACTTTCATTTCTATTTCATCGACTTTGATAACTGCATCACAAAATTTACCCTCAAGTCTGTATTGATTAAAGATGCTACAAGATGTAAGACTCATTTTCCTGTTCATGTGCTTTTTCTGAAGCTGGGCTGTTGATTCTCCCATGTTTTGATCTTTCACGTATGCACAAATAGAACGTTTTCTGAGGAAAGAACCTGCACCTATCTGATTCTGTATTTCTCCTAACTGAGACAGATCTTTGAGATTCTACTGATTTTTATTTAGTAAGTTCTAGAATCCTATAGCTATTGGCATCATAAATGCATATATTCAAATTCTAGAACAACCTTAATACACTTTCAGCTGTATAAGTAAAGAATATGTAGGCTTATAGGTAAGTACTAGGCTAAGGGCCCTTGTGGGGCAGCCAGTGTCCCTTTTTGTGCTTGAAATAACCTATCCTATTTGGTTATAGATTGGCCTTAACCATCCTACAGTCACCTGAATAAGAATAACTGGGATCATAGCATAGATAATTTGCAGGGCCAATGCACGCAATAAAGCATTTAGGAGCTGCTTCTGTCCATTAGTAGTACAGGGGGCAGTCCTGGGATAAAGTTTCTGTTTCTCATCTATAAATATAAAGTGTGATTGAAAATGGACTGGGATGAACTTTGTTTTATGTGACTGGGGAGTCTGAACCACAGCAGCTGTATCCTCTGCAAAATATTTCTGTCCCTCCAAACCATTATGTTCATGTTGCAGAAGAGATTTAGATCACATGACTGAGTATTTCTGATGCCGTTTGACTTGCTGATGTGCATTAAATCCATCAGTAATGGGTTAAAGGGTGCCTTGTATGCCAGACAAAGGTCATCTCTTAGCAGTCTGTAGGATAACACGTATAGTGACAGGGCTTTAAGTCGGTCTATGTATGACATGTTGCTTAGGACTTGTATACTTTTAGTAAGGTATCTTTGTGGGTGTTCCAGTTGTTGCATGTGTCTGGACAGGTACATGCCAAAGAGGACATTATAGTCAATGATTGGCCTAACAAGGTCTGAGAAAAGGGGGACATTGACATCCCTAGATCTAGATACACTCCCTTTGTTTATAAACTGGCAATATAGACATACTTTCTTACAACAATACGAGCTGAGGCTTGTCCATGGTATAATTATCTTGGAAGAGGCCATCATTTTCTTATTTATTGTTAATCAAAGTGTGCTTGTGCCTTAATGTAATACTCTGACACATTATGTGAATAATATCTGCTATGGTATAATTTGTTATCCAATAATCAGTATAGAATGCTCTAGCTATACAGATACAGTCTTAAAGTTTTGATATATACACTGGTTCTCAAACAATACAGTTCTATTGTTGACCATTATTAAAAAAAATATTTATTTACTTACATCTGGAAATGACAAAAATCATATGTTTTCTAAGCTCCATTGTTCCTACCTGATAGTCTACCTACCTTGATAACAGTGAATGATTGCTGTCTGTATTTAACTGGGGATGTTTCCCCACCACTGAGCAAGAGTAAAATGACTTGACCTCTATAAAAAGTGCTTTTTGTTGTGTTTTTCTTTTTTAAAACTGAATTTTTGGGTCTATATTATTTCTGTGAAAGACTTCTCCATTGAATCCCTATTCTTCGATCACTACCCATCGAACAGCCGTTCAGCGAACGTTACAATCATTGAATACCTTTCTTAGGGGAATAAACTACTTGGCCACTAGAGAAATCAGAATATGAACTACATAATTTTACACTCACAAAGGTGGAGAGCTTTGCCCCCCATGCTCCCCTACTTATGTATACCAACTTCGAGATCATACTACAGTGGGGAAAAGGGCTAATTCACGATGCTCGTCACCTAGTTACTTTACCAGAGAAAAACTTTGATGTAGTGATCTTCGCTGAATGCAGCATTCGATGTAGTCATGTCAATGAATAGGGACTTTATGGAGACATCTTTCACCGAAATAATATAGACCCGAATCTTCAGCTAGTGTGGTTCAGTTGGTTCAAACATCAGAGAATTTACCTTAGTGAAGTAAGGGATTTAAATGTGGACTGTGTCACTTTCTAATTTTGCATTTACGTCAGTAAAGAAAAAATAAATCATTACAGTGAACACAGTATGAGTATGTGGAAAAGAATGCTTTGAAATAAGCAAGTGTATGAAGTCGAAATGGTAACCGATACCAGTTTAAGTGAGTGATTGTGTGATGCACAGAACAACTAATAGTTTTCCATTGTTCATGTAACACTTTTTTACATATAATGAGCCTTATACATTCAGTACCTGTGTGTAATATGACTTACAGCACCAGCAATTGACGTTCTGTCACACCCTTGTGAGGTATAAATCATGAAGGCACAATTGACTCTTCCTGGTGATGGGGCAGTGTAATAAAAATTGCCATAGTGATCAGGAAGGTATAGTGAAAAATGACAAAGATGGATTATCAAGCTCAATGCTGATAGATATCCAGGCTTAAATGGTTGTACATCACTGGTTCCATTTCTTAAAGCTAGACGCCTTCAACGCAATTAATTTTTTGCATAAAATAAAAAAATATATATATACATATATTTATTTTATTATATATTTTGTATTATGCATTTTTTATATATATATTATATATATGCATTTTTATGAGATTATTTAATTGTTTTAAATTAGATATGCATAAATATGAATATACTTTATTTATATGCACTTTTTATATATATGCATTTTTATATATATCCATTTTTAATAAGATTATTTAACTGTTTTAAATTAGATATGCATAAATATGAACATACTTTACATTTTTGTGTATATATATTTTATATGCATATTTTACAATATTCTTGTCATATATGCCTTTAAATTTTCAAAAGTTGTATGATGTCACTAATTGGAAAACATTTTTTTGACTGAGAGTGATATAAAACAAGCAGTTGAACAGTTAATTCTTTGTCTGATGAAGCAACGAAGGTTCTTGAAAGCACACTCTCCTTTTCACTTTGTTTAAATAAAGATGTTATTGTGTGATAATGAAAAATGCTTTATCAGCCTGTACTTAAAGACTACAAAAACAGTATCTGCGCAATCAGGTAATAAAGTAGAAATGTGTATTGGGAGATATTCACTGATATAAATACAAAGGCAGCTATATTTTCTTTGATACAAAGGTTCATAGGTTTATACTAGGCAAACAGCCACTAGGGTCTTCACAAGTTTAGCAGTGCAACCCAACCCAGTTTTATCCCAGAGTTCCTTGGATGCCTATATGGTATGGATATGTTATTTAAGAGATAGCTAAGGGTTATGTGGGGGGGATATTACTCGGGGATTAATTTACTTACGTTCGATCTCTGTCCATCAGAGACATGATGGCCAGACTGAGAATGAATTTGTGATTTCCCATTCAATGATAAAGATTTCTTTTGAATTGGGGCAGGGATAAACAATACTTCATATTAATGGGGAGCTTATTCCATAATGCGGGGATCCTTTCAGGCACATATCAGTCCCTCCAGCAGTTCTATTTATGGCATAGGCAAAGTTTAGGTCCTTGGATCTAGTGTTTCTGGTGCTGTTAGTCTTGCAGATGTTCATGAAATCCATCAGAGCTGGCTCTGAGGATGCCTTATATGCTAAGCATAGATCTCCTCTCAGTAACCTGTAGGAGACTGAGTACAGCGATAGGACCTTAAGGCAATCTCTGAAGGACAGAGTACTTATACTCTGGACTCCCCTGGTGAGGAACCTTTGAGTAAGTTACAGCTGTTGAAAGTGCCTGGTTAGGTCATGCCAAAGTGGGCATTGTACTCAATGATGAGTCTAAAAAGGGCTGAGTAGAGTGGTACTATTACTTCCTTGGACCTGTTTGCCATACTCTTGCTTATGATTTGGGCAACATAGAATGATATTCTTACTATTTTGGCTACATGTTGGTCAAACTCCGGATCACTGTCTACATACGTTCCCAGATCCCAGACTATCTAGTCAACTGTTAAGGGTGTTTTATCAATGAAGTAATCAACTTGGGTGGATGCTTTCCCAAAGGACACTGTAATGCATTTCTTTGCATTCAATTCTAATCCATGGTTTTCACACCAGTCATTTGCTTATGTTGGATCCTTTTGTAGAATATTAGTGTCATGGGGGAATCTGTGATAGTCCCATTTTACAGTCATCTGCAAGCTTCGTGAGCCAGAGGCCTTTGACCTTAGTCTTGACTTCTGAGAAGTAAATGCCAAACAGCAGTGGGCCCAGCACAGAGCCCAGAGGTATTCCACTGGTGACTGGTCTCTTAGTGGAGGTGGTTTTACTGATCCTGACTTCTTGGGTCCTATCTGTGAGCCAGCTAGCAATCCTGCAAGTTATGTAGAGATTTATGCCAAGTTCTGAGAGTTTGCCAACAATACTTGAGAGAGGTATTGTATTGAATACCTTGGCCAGGTTAAGGTAGGTGGAATGCACCTTTTCCCCTCATCCATAGCCATCATGACCCTCTCAAAGAAGTCTACTAGGTTAAGTAGGCAAGACCTTCCCTTAAAAAAAGTCAAACTGGGATTGGTCCAGTGTCTGTTGGGCTGCCATTGCCCTTGTTGATCATTTGCATAATAACTCATTTCATGGCTTTGCATATTTTACATATCAGAATGGATGGTCTGTAGTTCCTTGGGTCACTTGATGGTCCACCCTTATGAAGAGGGTTGAACATTATAGCCCTCCATTCACCTGGCATGTAACCTTTTTTGAGGATGTAATTAATGAGTACCTTAAGTGGCCCTGGTAGGTCATAATTTAAGCTATTTAGGAGGCAAACTGTAATATTGTTGAGGCCCATTGAAGCATTGTTTTGTCCTTAGCGCGTGCCTCTAGGACCTTCTCCCTGTTAATAGCTGGGGAGAATATGCTAAAAGGGATTTTAAAGGGAGTACTGTGGGGACTGGGCAGTGAAGTTAGAGTTAAATCTGTTTGCCAGTAGATTTTCTATGTCATCCTGGTCAATGAAGGTTGCGCCATTTACTACCAGTTCTACCCACTGCTGAGCATTACCTTTAAGGGTGCTGACATAGCTGAAGAAGGACTTGTGACTGCCCTTAGCCTTGGAGGCTATGAAGACCTTGTAACTGGCCTTGTCTGACTTTATTAGACTTCTTAGTTTCTTGGTTGGGCAAATCAATGAGCTCTTGCCTATATTTATTTCTTTATTTATTTTTTGTTTATTTTACAGTTTGTTTACTGGGATAATCTGTTGGGCCAAGAAGAGCCTGTTTTCAATGGAGTCCGGGAAGAAAAGCTCGATGAACAACAATATAATATGAAGACAATGCATTTACATTTGTGTAATACTATAGAAGAACAATGGTATTACACAACATGACAAAGAAATCCACAATTGCAGTGAAAATACAGTCAGAAAAGCAAAATGTAAAATTACACATACACACACACACACACACACACACACACACACACACACACACACACACACACACACACACACACACACACATGCACACACACACAAATAAGTGAATTAAAATAAGACAAATCCATTGTGCATATTCCTGTTAGATTTCTTACAATGTGAAATAACACAGGGTTGACATTACAGTTTTACTTGAAATCTTAGCAGAGTTAAAGTAGGTTAGGGGGATAAGAGGTGTTAATTGTTGAGTGTAGGAAGGGTGGGACAATAAGAAGAAAAAAAGTAGAGCAAGAGTAGGAGTAAATGAGAAACATGAAGATGGTAGTAGTCAGAGAAGCTCAGTATGATGAAGAGAAGAGAGAAGTAAAGGAGTGTGAGAAATGGAGAAAAAAGAGGTGAGTCATGTGGGATGAGAGCAGGAACATTCCCAGAGGGTTTTGAGATGGGAATGAAGCTGGGTCTTAAAGGAAGAGTGGTTGTCTGTGGTACGAATAAGAGGTGGCAGGGAGCTCCAAACGTAAGCTAGGGGAAAAGGATAGTAGGTGTTTGCCTGGAGGATGAGCAGGCTTGTGCAGTTCAAGCAAATTCTGGTTACTGGATCTTAGAAGTCTGTTGGGTAGATGCATTTTGAAGGAGGAGGCAAGGGAGGGGCAGATGGAGGATTACAGATGAGTTTATGGGCATGAGTAACTTGAATGTAGGTAAGATGATTGGGAAGTTCGAGCCAATTTAGTTTGTGTAGGGCATTGCAGTGGCGGGAGGAGGATTTATAGGTTCATAGGTTGGTACTAGGCTATCGGCCCTAGGGCCTATACAAGCCTAGCCATAACAATTCCCTGGCTATTTCTTCCCACACTATTTACTTCCATGGACCCCTGTCTAGAAGGGCGACTGACGTGATCCCTGGGGTGAATTTCCTTTCTCCCATCCAGTCATCAAAGCTCCTTTTGAAGAGGGCCAAAGAGATGCTCTGCTTGACATGTATGCACAATGTATAGCTGGTAGCAAACTTAGAAATGTTGTTATAACAGGAGGATAGCTTTGTTTTTAGAGAAGATTGAAGGTTGGTAAGAAGTGGGGCACCATATAGGAGAGAAGGAATGAGGAAGGTGTTAGAGAGTACAAGTTTAGTAGTGGGAGTGATGCAGTGGTTATGGTGGTAAAGCATGCCTAGTTTCTGGTGGGTTTTCATTATATTGGTTAGTAGGTGGGTATCAAATTTTAACTGTACATCAATAAGGACTCCTAGAAGCTTTACATGGGAGGCTACATCGAGAGAGGTATTGTTTTGACTAGCAATGGAGAATGAGTTCTTGTCTATAATGGAACTTACTGAAGGGGAAAAATAACATAATTTTAGTTTTTGATGCGTTGAGTGATAGGTGGTTGTCTATCATACAACATTCGGTAAAAGAGAAAGCATACAGAGTTAGTTTTAAGAGAGTGGAGGTGGAAGTGGCAGAGCAGATGATCATAGAATCATCTGCGTATTGAATCAATTTAGCACTAGGAATGTTTTGCTGGAAGTCATTTATGAAAATGTTGAACAGTAGGGGACCCAATATGGAACCTGGGGTATGCCTGTAGGTGTATTAAGGAAGGAGGAGGTGGCTTTTTTCCATTTGACAGCTTGTTGTCTGTCAGAGAGGTAACTAGAAAACCAGTTGATAGAACAGTGGGATAGGTTCATATTAGAGAGTTTAGATAAGAGAAGGTTATGGGAGATAGTGGCAAAGGCGTTGGATAAGTCCATAAGCAGGGTGAACACTAGACAGCCAGAATCCTGGGCTTTGTTGATGGTTTTGAGGAAGGAGTGGAGAGTGGTTGTGGTACTGTGGCCAGGTGTAAAACCATGTTGTGTGGGGGTACGTAGGTGGTTGTCTGTCAGGTAGGATAGAAGTTGAAGGTGGATACACTTTTCTAGAACTTCTGAGATAGGGGATAAGATAGCAATTGGCTGGAAATTGGGAATGTTGTTGTTATTACCTCCTTTGTGAAAGGAATGATATAGGCCTTTTTCCAGAGTACGGGTACATAGTTTTCTTGGACTTGAGTGGTTTATTAGAATGGAGATGGGAAAGGCGATGGCATCAGTTGCAATTTTGCAGCTAGTGCAGAAATCTTAACTATCCAATAGACAGTATACATTTAATTCAGATCTCTATGATTAAATTAACCATCAAGCAGCCCTCAGTGCTTTCTGCCTTAGTTTGTATCACTTGAGCCCCACCTGTTTATTTGCATCTCTATACATTCCCCTTCATTGCTAATGTATCTCCCTACTCTAATCTGTGCACAAACTGCCTACTAATAAGCAAGTGCCAATGTGAAGACACACTCCCAACCTTAATAAACTTTGCTGTCTCTTCTCTCCTTCACTTTACAGGTAGAGTTTGAATTATTACTCACCACCTCTGAGGCTTTCACTGATAGATTTCTACTGATTGCCTCTCTGGTTTTGCTGGTTTCTTTGCATTCCACCTGGTTTACACCCCTTGTGCTATCCCCCTCCCCCAATATTAAGCCTATATTAGAATCCTGCTGAGCATGGAGCCATCTTTAAATTACTAGTCTCCCACCAGGGTACAAGTGCTCTTCAGCAATTGAATTCTGCTTGCTGGTAAGCCATTAGAACTCAGGAATTTGTTTAAAGTGCTCAGATTTGTAAGGTAACGGTTACTTTTTCCTGCCCATTACTCTTGTCTTGGTGGGCTCTGCCCCGCTTCAGTGGGTCTATATTATAACATCGAAATCTACAAAGATCGAATGTTATAATATCGAACCCTAAACACTGAAATCTGCAAACATCGAACAGTCAAAATAGCAATTTTTTTCCCAGGGAAAAAAAATCGCTATTCCGAGAAACATACACACAACACAAACACACACAAAAAACAGCAATCCACACACATACACTTAAAATCCTAAACCTAAACTAAACTTTACATACACTACTAGCTATCCACTTACCTTAACCCGACCCTAACCCTAAGGTCCATCACTATCGCACACTCACCTCACCTGCGCCCTAACCCTAACTCACCTAACCCACCCCCTAACCTACACACAATCACACACTTACCTGAACCCGACCCGTAATGCTCCAACATATCGAATGCTGAAAACAGCGAAGCCACAGCAATGGCCCACTGAATTCTTTCCCTGGGAAAGAATTCTGTGTCCTGCACCTTCGCTGTTTTCAGCGTTCGACAAAACTGGTTCGATATTATAACATTCAAACATTATAAAATTCGATGTTATAATATAGACCCACTTCGTTTGCCCTTGCTAATGCTTGGGCTCTCTTCACTCCCCTGCCCTGTCCCAATTCCCTCCCAACCTCACTACCTCTACATTTATAGTAATCGCAACCACACTCACAGCTTAACCTCACATCACCTCCACCAATGACAGCTCTTCAAGTCAGATCACATTACACCGTACCCATTTGCTCCACCACAAAATACTCCCAACCACTCTCACTCCCACTAGGCATTATTACATCACCCCACACTATGTACCCATCCACATATAGTGCAACCCTATAATTCCTATCCATACCTCCACCTAGAACCAACTTAAACTTTATAACCATGACTATCACACAACTAAGTCTAGTCTGTCTTCTCATAATTCTTTATAACTCTACAAGTTATCACTCTAGCAATATCCCTAAACTTAGTAGCACAACACTATATTATGCACTCTCATATACAGACACCGCACATTATAATAATATCTGCCCACAATTGTTCAAGAACTACATAACAGACCAGTTCAGAACTAAACACATATGTTCGCATTCCTACTCCAAAAAAACACAATACTTTCTCACACGTATCACCAAACTCCAACATCTGTATCACCATTTTAACACCAGGCTCACCATAAGTGGGGACATCCACCCCAACCCAGGCCCAAATCCACCCTATCCAACACAAACTGCTCCAACACAAATGTCAGAACATAACAACCCCATTATCTTCATCCCTGGGCAAATCAATGATGGCAGCAAAACCAACCATCTTTTAATGCTAAATATTAATATTAGAAGTATCAAAAATAGGATACCTGAACTCCAGGCCACAATAGTGTACTACTCCCCAGACATAGTTGCTTTAACAGAAACCTGGCTAAATAAAAACATTGCTAACTCAGAAGTTCTCCCTACCAGCTACGATATCATTAGACAAGACAGACCACTTAGTAAAGGGGGTGGAACTGCCTTACTGTATAGGTCCAATTTAACTGTACTTCAATTACCAAACTCCTACCCCTCCCCCAATAATTGGGACATACTTATCTCACAACTTCAACTTTACCCTAAAAAGGTCATCACCACAATTGTGATCTATATTCCACCTGGTAATACACCTGCTAGCCTTGAAGACTTCTTATCCTGGTGTTCTTTCACATACTCACAAGAAACCCTTATTCTGGAGGATTTCAACCTAGATTGGTTAACCTGTATATCAGAACCACCAAGTAATCTAATAAATCTCCATGGCTACCAGCAGCTAGTCCAAAATCCAACTAGATGTGATAAAAAATCTAAAAGGGAATCCATCCTTGACTGGGTCCTAACTAACAACCCCACATTGTACCCCCACACAGGCAGTCTCCCAGACACCTTAAGTGACCGCAACATAATATACCTTATACATAGTAGAACAAGCATATGCAAAACCACTAACTATAAATCCAATAGAAACACAAAAAAATTATCTCCTGAGGTCCTCAATACTTTACTCTGTAACTGTGACTGGACCCCCCTAAAAACCCTCCCAAGTGACCAGGCTCTAGCATATTTCAACAAAACATTTCTACAACTAGACACTGTCACTCCATTGCACAAAGTCAAGGTTAGAACCTCTACAAACCCCTGGCTCAGTAAAGAAACCAAAAAAACCCTCAAGTCCTGAGACACTGCCTGGCTTTACTATAAAAAAAACAAAGAAACACAAAGCCTAACTAAGTACCAAAAACTACGCAACCATGCAAAAAAATGCATTAGACTGGACAAAAAAATCCTGCTACATGACATTACAAACTAAATATCAACACAACCCCCCAAAATATTTGAAAAATGTAAACCAGCTATTAAAACCCACCCAAAAGGCTACCCCCAGACCAACAACCCCTGACACTAAAGTTCCAATCGAAACACAATTCAACTCCCACTTTGTGAACTCAATTCTATCCTTAGTATCACAGGACAGTTCCAACCTCACTATCCCCCCCCAAACACAAATAACACTAATACAAGCTTTACCCTCAAAACAATTTCCACCACTTCAATCAAAAGCATGCTCTCCAAATTAAAAACCTCATCAACAGCAGCTGACCTACTCCCTAGCTATTTCTTGAAACTCTCAGCAGATGCTATTGCTATCCCAATGTCAACTCTCATAAATAGATCAATTGTTGAAAACTATGTGCCCAAACTTTGGAAAATATCCTATGTTACACCCATACATAAAGGCAGGACCTCCACTGAACTTAATAACTACAGACCCATTGCTTTATGCTCCCCCTGGCCAAAATCCTAGAAAAATGCATCCATACCAAGGTGCTAAAATATCTCCTAGACAGCAACATCTTGTCACCTACTCAACATGGTTCCAGACCTGCCCATGGTACCATTACAGCCCTCCTCTGCTTCACAGACACAGTAAACCGTCTCAAAAATGAAGGCCTGCAGGTGTCCACTCTTTTTTGGATATGTCCAAAGCATTTGGCACAGTCTTACACCAAATCCTGCTAAACAAACTAAACTAATGTCACCTATCAAATTCCACTCTTACCTGGTTCCAAAGCTACTTAACTGACAGGTACCAAGCTGTGAAATGGGAAAATTCTCTCTCTCCTCAGCTGCCCATAACTATAGGAGTCCCACAGGGTTCTATCTTAGGACCACTACTATTCACAATCTTCACAAATGACCTCCATACCTCCACACAGCATGCATCTATCATTCAGTATGCAGATGATACTACCTTAATCTGTGCTGCACAAAACATTCCCTTCTTCCTGCAAATAACTCAACTAGCATTCTCTGACGTTGAAAACTACCTTACCAAAGCCCAACTTATCCTCAATCCAAAGAAAACTCAGCTTATGATTATAACCAGTTCTAACAAAAACACTGATAACAGTCAATTCACTATCTACTCCACAAATGCTACTCCAATCACTCCAGTGGCACAGGCTAAGCTATTGGGAATAACCATAGACTCCTACCTAAAATTTGTTAGTCATCTCAACTTCACTATTAAAAAAGTACATGCCAAACTGGGATAACTCTACCGTATCAAAGCATTTCTTACCAACAGCACAAAATCAGCCATTGCTCACTCCCAACTTCTATCTACCCTACTCTATGCATCTCCCATTCTGACTAATCTCAATAAAACTGAACTAAGCAAAATGGAAGCCTGCTATAACAGAATTGCCCACTTTGCTGCAAATTGCTCATATAGAACTCATCACTGTACTGCTTTGAGACAGCTCCACTGGCTTGAACTGCTCAACCTCCTAACCTACAATCAGCTCTGCCTCTGTCATTCTATCTATTACCTCCCCAATAAGCGTCCTGCCCTCAAAAACCTAGTACAACATCACTCAGCCAAAAGGGCTCTTAGATCATCAATCAAACTACTAGTAGAAGTCACCGACAGCTACAATAGTTTTGGAGACACACTATATAGTAGTTCAGTGGCTAAAAAATGGAACTCTCTCTCCACTAGCATACAAAACACATCATCCAAAGCATCCTTTAAAAACCTCATTAGGCAACATCTCAAGCAAAGTTGGCAGTGCCATGACTGCTCCCCAGGCTAGTGAAAGGTACACATACTAAACCTAGAGTACTTGATAGTTTTCACTTTTACTCACAAACACTGGCTAATGTACAATGTATGTACTGTACATGTGTACTATGTATGTATTCTACCTATGTTCCGAATTTCAGCTGTACACAACAAATCTAATTACCTTTATTTTTAAATTAATATTTTCTTGTTTGTTCTCGCCACTGTAACTGTTGATGTGCAGCATACCACTGTAAAAACATCTCTATTGTAATTTGTGTGTATATTGATCATGTCTAAATATCTAAACGTACCTGTAATTTTTCTATGTAGAGCTTTTCTCCCCAGGCCTCTGCTGAAAAAAGGCCTTTTTAACTCAGTCAGACACCCCTGGTTAACAAATGTAAAATAAATTAAAAAAAATGAGGAAGTAGGAAGGAAGGTCATCAGAGGCATTTGAGCATGGCTTCAGTTTCTGAAGGAGTTTTTTTATGGTGGAGATAGGAATGGGTTTGATAGTGAAGGAAGGAAGGGGGTTGGGAGGTGGTAATGTTGGATGGGTGAGAAAGGAGGTGGTAGAAGTGAAGCTTTGTTGGGGAAGGAAGTAGTTTGGTTATAGAATCAATAAAGAAGGAGTTAAATTGGGTGGCTAAGGAGAGGTGCAGCACATTTGGGTCAGGGCAGGGCCTGTCTCTTTTCCCAGGATTAAGGAGGATGGAGATCCCATTTCAGAATTTTTTGGGGTTGGTCTTGTAGTTACTTTGAAGGGTGGAGAAGTAGGATTTGCAATCGGTTGCAACAAGTTTTTTTTACTTTGTTACGTAGTAGCTTATATTCAGTCAGGGTGGTATGGGTTTTATTTTTCTGGTAATGTTTCCAGGCTTTGTCACAGAGATGCATAATGGTTGTACTTTCTTTGCTTAATCATGGGACAGTTTTACTTTTAATTCTTTTGGTTCTGGAGGGAGCAAGGATATTTAACAGGTCTCAGAATGTAGTATTAAAGTAGGCTACTGCATTATCTAGAGAGAGGGTTTTTAGAGGACTCCAGTTGTGTGTTTAGAGAGCCTGTGAAGGTTTCAGGGTTGAAGTTTTTGAGAGAGCGGGAAAAGATATAAGTGTGGGATAGTTGTGGAAGGTGACGATTGAAAGAGGGAAGATGATTGCTAAGAGTGTCAGGTATATGAGAGTTGCTTTTTCTGATTTTGGCCATGACTTTTTTCTTTTGTCATATAGCCTTTTTAGGTAAGAACTCTACCAATGTGATCTGTTTTGGTGTTAGATCTGGGCATCCTTCTGGTAGTATGGCAGCCTCAATGCAGCCATTTACATGTTTGTATATGGTTTCTATAAAATGTTCTGCATAGGTAGCTGTGTTCTCAGGGTTTGGGGAAGTCATGAATTTTGACCAACGGTTGATTAATAAGATGCAGTTTACTTTAGAATAGTTCCTAACTGTTATGGTTTTAGTTAGGTTCTCTCGGTTGAGTTTTATTTATTTATTGATTGATATTTCATTAAAGGGAAAGTCTGACTGGGTATGAGGCCATTTTCAGCAGAGGCTCAGGCAGAAAAGCCCCAAGGTATTACAAAACATTTTAAGAAGAATAATTTTACAATCTTTAAAAAGAATACAAAAACATCTACAACTTAAGTAGTTATACCAAATTAGGCATAAAATAAAAGCATTGATTAATAGATATATATTATGTGAGAAAGATTTAATATTTACAGAAATCTTTGCCAGTTTACAGGGGAATTGAAGGCAAGTTAGTATTATACAAACAGGAATTGCAGTGTAAAGTGAGCAAAAAGCAGGCTTATGGTATAGTTAGACAAAAACCCAGGGGAGAGAAACTGACAGAAATAAGGGAGTGAAGAAGGGAGAGTAAGGAGGTGTAAGGTGTAAACAGGTAT
Organism: Protopterus annectens; assembly: GCF_019279795.1. Classification (NCBI taxonomy): domain Eukaryota; kingdom Metazoa; phylum Chordata; order Ceratodontiformes; family Protopteridae; genus Protopterus; species Protopterus annectens. The sequence continues at coordinate 633,268,171 of NC_056746.1, forward strand.
TTTTCACATTTAGGGATATAATCTATCATGTTGCTGAGCAAGAATAGTGCCAGCATTTGGCTAGGAAGTCTTTCAGAATGGTTTTGAAGGACAGGAGGGAGGTACTTATCTGATGGATAGAGGTAAGCAGTTCCAGGCCTTTGAAACATAATATGAGTGCAGACAATGCCTAACAGATTTGATAGATTGTGGACAGGCAGGAGCTTTTGGTCACTGGATCATAATGGCCAACTGAGAACATAGTTGTGTAGAATGTCATTTTTTGCTGAGCAAGCAGATAGATGCTGGATAATTTTATAGGTGGTAAGAAGCTGTGTATGTGTTAGTTGATGAGCTATGTGATGCCCGTGCACTGGATAAATAATCAAGGAGCCTCAATCCTCACCACTAGCACCAGTGAGGGGAGTGCACATTGGGAAGGATAACAAGTATACACACAGTAAAGTACAATTTCTCTTAAGAGCACACAGAGATCATAGTCAGTCTTAGGCTGGTTTCTCCCTTTCTCTCCAGATCCCCAATAAGGCTCCCCACTGGCACAACTATAGGGTACAGATCTCAGCCTAGTGGTCAAGCCAAAACCTCCAGCACAGTTTCTGTCCAACCAATGCTTCATGTCCCTGTCTAAGTAGCTGACACACACACACTTTAAGATATAAGTTATATACAAACACACAGAGACTCCTGGGGAAGGCTGGCACAAGTTCTCCAGCTATGCCTCTTTCTGCCAGGCTATAAGGTAGTAATTGACTGCCACCAACCACTATTTATCAGCTACTAACAATGCCCTTACTAAAGGTGTCCAATTTTACTGTGGAATATTATTATCCAATTAATAAGTGTGATGCACAGCAAGACTATTGGAGTGGCTTTGTACAGTATCACCAAATGCATGCAAGTACTCTAGAGCATACATTATCTCTGCACAAAACAGCCACAGTAAAAGGTTTAAAAATTGTTGTAATAAATAATAAAAACATAAGACAGTCCTTATTACTTCAACACAATACATAACAGAGTTTAGAGATCACAGGAAACTTTTTAAATAATATTGTAGGATACTCTGACATAAATATAGAAAACAGCTAGACTAATCTTATTTCTATCTATCCCTAAGAGAAATACTAAAGTCGTCTAAGATCCTACTTACATAGAGAGCAAAGGCAGAGTGCTGATGAGTTGATGTGTTCAGGTTCAGACAAAATCCAAAATGTTTAATTCTCTCTCTCTCTCTGAGAAAGTCTTAAATTGATAACACAGCACTGCTGAGTCATTTCACATTACATCATTCTTGACACTTCTCTGGTTCCCAGGCTAATAGAAACTCAAAATTTACATTTCTTTTTTGTAGTCTTGCACCTGGCCAGGAGGCCACAGCAATATTACATGTAAAATCTAATAATTAACTCTTGTCATAAGACAATAGAAATAATTCCTTAGTCCAGACATCCTGTCTCCGAGCTTTGAGATCAGTCATAAAATGCTTTACTTTATCAGCTTTCTTCCAGCAGAGTGCATTTTGGTTACATTTTTGAAGCTCAGTACAACATATAGTTTAATCATAACATATTGTTCTCTTTACATTTGTAGAACAGGCCTGTGGATTACATTACTATTTACAATGAAATAGAATTATTTACAAAATTCTATCTTGCTGGACTGGCAGCCCTTCAGTTTTTCACAGGCTAGTTCTAATCTATTTAGCATTTCAGTGCTAAACAGTGGTGGGATCTAAAAGGGATATTTGCTGCAAATTTATCAGTTTTAATTTATGTCATGCCTGAAGGTTAGTAAGGATGGGAGCACCATAAAGAAGTGTGGGAAGGAGATAAGTAGTGGCAAGTGTAGTTTTAGTTGTATTGGTGAGAAAGATTTTGGTTATATAAAGTACCCCAAAGTTTTGATGAAATTTTCTTATGCAAATTTCTGTATGCATGTTGAATTTAAGATTATCATCCACCATCATTCCTAATAATTTCCTATGAGGAGTGACTCCAGTGGTTGTATAATCAATGCAGAGGACTTTAGTTTTTCATGAGAGGGGGATATGGGGAAAAAGCAGTAGTTTGTTATTTTTAAGGTTGAGCGTGAGTTGTGAGTTACAAAGCCATGTTTCAGTAGCTGTTAAAGCTTCCTGAGTATTTTTTGGAGGTGTGTCATGTTGTCAGATGTGCAAATGAATGTGGAGTCATCTGTGTACTGTATTAGGGAGGCCTGTTGTGTGGAGGTTGTTTGTGGAATGTTAAAGAGGAAGGGACCAAGGACAGAGGCTTGTGGTACAACAGAGGTAACCTGGAGGTATGGACGCAGGGTGGAGTAACATTTTACTGACTGATACCTATTGGACAGATAGCTTTTTATCCATAGAAGGATGAGCTGAGAGAGACCTAATGAGGACATTTGAAGTAGACGTTTGCTGTGAAAACTGTGTTAAAGGTTTTAGACAAGTTTAAAATAAGGAGGATACTAGTTTGTCATTATCTCTAACTTTACTGACAGTGTCTATAAAGGTTGGAAGTGCATTGTTACTACTATGGAAAGGACTGAAGCCATGTTGTGTGGGGGGTAGGAGTTCTTCCTTCAGGACATAGTTTAGCAATTTGTTTTTGAATACATTTTTTGAGTATTTTGGAGAAAGGGGATACGATTGCTATAGGTCTAAAATTAGTAATGTCTGTTGAATCTTGGCCTTTGTGCAGAGGGATAATATGTGACTTTCTCAATGGCGAGGGAACATGGGATTCCTGGACATATTTATAAGGATTGAGACAAGATAGGCAATGCTATTGGCTGCTAGTTTAAGGTACTTGCTTGGAAGGTCTTCAGCTGTAGCAGAGCATAGTTTGAGTTTGTTTAAGAGTAGTTTTATATAGGATGTGGGCACAGGCTTGAAGGAGATAGTGGTGACATGGCTGTAGGGTAGAATTAGGATTAGAAGTTGGGGAATTCTTGGTTAAAGATCCTATACTATATATGAAATAAGAGTTGAAATGTATTGCAGTTTTGAGTGGTGAGCTATTGGGAGAGATGTTAGGTTGAATTTTGGCCATGATGCAAGATTTCTTTAATGGCTGTCCATAATTTTTTAGGGTTGCGTTTGCTATTATTCTGAAAGCTATTATATATTTTTTCTTCAGTTATTTATTTATTTTTCTAGTATGATTGCAAAGCATTTTGAAGTTTTGAAGATATTATGATGTTTTATAGTTCTGCCATTCTTTCCATGCTTTTTCTCTATCCTGCTTTAACAGTCTACTCTTTTTGGATAGCCAAACTGCATTATTTGTTTTTGTCTTTTCCTTCTAGGAGGTGCAAGGCTATTTAGGATATTCAGGAAAGTTGTACTGAATTAATTTACAGCATCATCTAAGTGGAGAATTTTTAGGAAGATCCAGTTAATAGATGATGAGGTAGTAATGAACTTTTTTATAAGCATGGTGTTTAACTGGATGAGTGAGATATCTGTTTTTTTTAATTATCTAAGTCTTTTGGGTTTCTAATACCATGATGGGAATGGACCCCATTCCTAACTCAAAGTATGATTAAAGTTCATGAAATTAGTATTGTTTCAATCTTTGATGTCAGCCAGAAGTGCTCTTCACAGCTCCCGCAATGCGCCCAATAATGACTCCTTCTGTAATTCGTACAGAGTTACATATATCTGTAACATATCTAAGTAAAATTGTAGATTCTTTTTTATAAGACCTATTGCATCAACTACTACTGGAACTGTATGGGCATTTTTCTTCCACATTGCCCTTGTTTCTGCCTGCAAATCCTGGTATTTTATGACTTTATGTCTCTCTGTATGCAAGACACTGTAGTCACTGGATGTAGAGATTTCAAAGATAAATGCTACTTTTGTCTTCTTTTCATGGACCATTATATCTGGTTTTCTCACATCAGTCTTTTGAACTGTTGGTAATGGTTGATCCCATGTGAAGTAGACTGCATCATTTTCTATGTTGCTTTGTGGCTCATTTTTCCTGTTATGGTGCTTACTGAATTAGATTTTCTACACTGAATCCTTCACTTCACAGGTACTTCCTTGCTGAGTAGAGATAGGGAGATGATCACTGAGACTAACAGTTATTGTACCTGTGGTAGTATATTTTCTAGGATCTTGTCTAATAGGGAGTTTGATGTCTTGCTATGATGTGTGGAGCTATTAATTAATTGTGCGAAACAAAATAAGTTCATGCTAGATGTAGGGGAGTTAGAGTTTAGTCCAACAAACTGACATTCACATCACCTATTAGTATTTTGTCTTGTCAAATTCTAATGGATATCCATAAGATCATAGGATCATAGGACCATAGGAAATTACTAGGCTATTGGCCCTGAGGCCGTTATAAGCCTAGCCAAGAGTTTAGCCCATGCATAGACAAATCAGCACCCGATGTCCCTGTCCAGCAGGGACACGGGTGGAATCCCAGGGTTGTATTTTCTTATTTCCCATCCAGTTATCCAGATTGTGCTTAAAAAGGGGTAAAGAGGTACTCTGCTTGACGTGGAGAGGGAGTCTATTCCATAGATGGGGGAGTCTTTGGGACACAAATCTGTCCTGCCAGCAAGTCCTATTGATGACACAGACCAGACTGAGGCCATGTGTGTGGGTTATGAGTGGAGCTTGACTTGCGGATATGCAGCAGTCCCATCAAGGTGGGATCGAAGATTGCTTTGTATGCTAGACAGAGGTCACCTCTGAGGAGTCTGTATGAAACAGAGTAGAGGGATGGGGCTTTTAGCCTATCTGTATATGGTAGATTTTTGAGGCCTTGGATTCTCCTGGTGAGGAACCTATGTGGTCTCTCCAGCTGATGCATGTGTTTTGCAAGGTACATGTTGAATGGGGCATTGTAATCAATAATGGGCCTTATAAAGGAAGAATACAGGGATGTTATGACCTCCTTGTTACTGGATAAGATACCCTTACTTGTGAGGTGGGCCATGTAGAAAGCTTTCCATACAATGGAAGCAACATGGTGGTCAAAAGTCAGACTGCTATAAATTTGGGTGCCCAAATCCCTCACAACTGACTGCATGCTTAGAATATTGTTATTAATGTGATAATTTGTGGGAACATCTCTCTCCCCAAAGGGGATGATGATGCATTTTTTTGTATTCAGCTTGAGGCCATGTTTCTGGCACCAGTTATTTGTGTGGGTGAGACCCTCTTGGAGGATGCCCATGTCACTAGAGGAATTGATGACAGCTCCCAACTTGCAGTCATCTGTAAACTTGGTCAGCCATAACCCACTGGTTTTAGTCTGTACCTCAAAAAAGCATATCCCAAATAACAGAGGCCCCAAGACCAAACCTTGGGGTATGCCACTAGATATGGGTCTACTGCTTGAGGTGTCGTCCCCTATTTTAACTAGGTGGGTTCTCTCAGTGAGCCAGTTGGCTACCCATCTGATATCATACGGATTGATGCCTAGTTGAGAGAGTTTATCTATTATGCCCGAATGGGGAATAGTGTTGGCCAGGTCAAGGTAGGTGGTGTACACTGTCTTCCCTTTATCCACGGCTTTGGTGACTGTAGTCCACCAAATTTAACAGACATGATCTCCCCTTGACAAAGCCAAACTGTGTGGGATCAAGTGTTTGGAGGCTATCCAAACATGCAATCCAATATAGGATATGTTCCTGAATAGATGAATTGTTGCAAGGAGGGTTGCAACGAACAGTAATACATATTTGTTTATAATTGTTTAATTCCAGGAAAGTAATAAGAAGCTCTGCTGAACTGAATTTTGGTACTTGTTTGGTGTAAGGGGGGATGTGGTTGTTGGGAAATGCTATAGAAATAGCACCAGCTTTCCTCTTTATGTGGTCATTACAGATGATATTATAGCTGGGAAGTATAATTTCTGAGTCGTTTGTGCTGGGTTTAAACCAAGCTTAAGATACAGTGGAAGTAGAAGAATAGAGGATAAGCTGAGCTAAGTAAATGGATACGTGTGTTATTGTTGGCAGGTAGGTGGGAAGTAGGAATCAAGAAGGAAAAGGAAGGTGCAGAGCAGTAGGATATTTAGTGTAGATGGAGTCTGAAAGCTGATAGCGGGTAGGTAGGAAATAAATATTTTCTATAAAGTAAGAGCGCTAGGTTGCCCTAGTATCTTCTCTGGAATGTAAGAAATAGAGGGTTTACAAGGCTAGAGTATGAAGATGTATTTAAATAAGAAGAAGTGAAGGTCTATTTGGTAAAAGTAGAAGATACAAAGTAGAAGAGATACGTACTGTTAGGGAGGGGTGTGACTAAGGGTGAATATGATAAAAAGCAGTATGGGAGGTAGAAAGGTAGTTGAGAATGGTGCTATAAGATTAATCTCAAGTTGGGAATTAGGTAAAAAGGAACAGAGTGTATGACAGTAGTAATAAAGTTTGTATAACCACCAGTTCTATATCGAACAAATATATAACCACAGTCCAAGAAAAAAGCCAGTGATTACCTTGAGTATTTTATTAAAACACACATTCAGCAGCAAACAATCCAATAGGTAAAACATCAGCAAATTTCTCTGCCTTGTAGTAAAAACTATAATCCAAGTAAAACAGACACCTGGTCACAGTACACGATAATCCTCTCTAGCGCCTCGGCTCAAAACCCTTTACAGAGTATACTTTTTGTCATCATACCATGCCTTATATCCTGTATTCAATAGACACCAATTTAATTAAATCTAATTAGTTCTGTTACCAATTAAAGGAAGCACTTCCAGTGGCATTCTCTATTTAACCCTACTGGTGCTAGGGTATTAAACTTTAGAATTATAGTCAACTCCATTCTCCATAATTTGCCTTTTATATTCAAACCCTGGACTGACTTAACCTGTCCTAGAACTGTTGCTTCCAAATTTCTTGTTTCACTATTATGTACATCTTTGAAATGTAAAGCTACAGGACTCACATCCCTATTTTGTCTAGTATCCCTAAGATGTTCTTTTAACCTGTCCCCAAAAGTTCTTTTACTTTCTCTTATATATACTTTGCCACAGGGACACCTCAGGCCATAAACTATTCCTGTACTGTCACAGGAATATACACCCTTGGTAGTAAACTTCTTAGCATTAATTTTGTCAAAAGTCTGTGCAACACACTTGGCCTGTATGGATATCTCTAAAGTTACATCCATTACAGGAGTCTGGAATCTCCCATGGACTATAAAGTCTTTCAAACTTCTTCCTCTAGTATATGAAAACATAGGAAACTCACTTTCTTTTATACTAAGATATCTACTTTTTTCCAAAATATTCCAATGATATTTCACTAATTGCCTACATTTTTCAGTAAAAAAACATATATTTAGTTACAAAAATAAACTTTTGCCTTTCAAGATTTGTATCAGATATACATGAATTTTTACACACCTTTTTGCCCTTTATTACATTTTCTTTATTTTCTTCCACTAACTTTGGATCATAACCCCTATCAATAAACATTTTAACTGCTTTATTTATTTCCTTATCACTCTTCTGTTTGTCACTACACAACCTCTTGATTCTTAAAAATTCCCCATAGGGAATGGATTTAATCATGTGGGGGGTGGCAACAGTCTCCATACAAAATATGACTATTTTCTTCAAATTTTTGATGTATACCTGTTCAAATTTTGTAATTCTTACATTGTTTTAATTATATATCCAAAAAATGGACTTTTGTTCCCTTCTGAATCCCATCAAACCTGATGTTATAACAATTATTTTGTATTTCTTGTAGAAAAAATTCTACTTCATTCCAACCCCCCTCACATATAAAAATCAAGTCATCAATAAATCTATAATATTGTCAGGAAAGGTTAGGGAAAAAAGAGTCACACGTTAAATGTGTATGTGGGAATTATAATAGTAAAATAAGAAGGGGTGTTTGGGTATTGGGGGTAGGGTAGCAGGCTTCCACCCTCAGGTCAAATTCTAACAGAGAGTAATCAAATTTTAACCAGTACAAAGCAACTAACAGAGAGGTAGAACATGTTTTCTTTCATTTTCTGAATGCAAAAACATGGCAGCTAGGGAGACTAAGTAACTGGCACATACAGTATAATGCACTGGTCAAGTTAAAGGACAGTGGACAACTTAGTAAGAGATACTTAATAAGTGGTCCTTTTTATTTTGATGGATACAACTTTGTGCTCTGACTTCAGCAATGAGGACATGACATGAGGGAGTGCAAGGCTCTCACATGTTGGTGAGTTCTAGGTCCAATATGGTTGATTGTCTGGTTGGAGAATGCAGTATCTAGTCCTGGGTGTTTGTGTTGATAAACTCTATGAAATGTTCTACCTGTATATTAGCGGCAGTGTACATTTCCCAGTCTATTGAGGGGTAGTTAAAATCTCCCACGAATAGGGGATTTGATTGGATGGTGCGCTCCTGTAATAGGTCTAGGTAAAAGTTGTGAAATTTGTGGGTCATAGAGGGTGACCTGTAGCTGGCCAGAACATGGTAAGGAACCTTGTCCATGGAGATGTGGATGTGGATGAACTCCAGGGCATCATCCTGTATAACCAACCTAGAGTTGTATTTGCTGCTAGCGTAGATAGGAACACTTTCAGCTTTAGTGTCTGTCTGTGTTGCTATTGGCCTAAACCTATGGAAAGCAAGTGCAGCCTTCCACTGGCGGAGTACTTTATGTGGCTTTAAACCAAGTCTCTGTAGCAACACAGATGTTTACATTCTCCAGAGCAACAAGAGCTTTCAGGGTGTGGAGTTTCATGCTTAGGCTCCTAGCATTGAGCAGTAACACCTTAAGGTTGCTTTGAGGTATTTTTTTTTTGCTATTTTGGTAGTTGGTCATTTTGACATTGCCTAAAAAAGGCTCTAAGGGGAGGGATAAAGTTTTAGCCAATATATGAAATCCCAGGTGTGGACAGGTGCAAAGTGGTCTGTTATCCATGTCCTCCCATGCAGATAGAGATTGGATTCCCCTGGAGTGACTCCAAAGCTAAGCTAATTATTAAAATCAATTATTTTCTGTTCTTACTGTGGTGTCATCCTTGGTGAAAGTAGAATGCTGCTCAGTGCAAGACATGTACCTGTCTGTGACACATATTAAGAGAGATTCATAATGTCTCTTTATACATAGTCCAGTAAGGTACGGCTTAGGTCATTTACACCCGCATGGACTATGATAGAACTATATTGGTACCTGTGGCACAGTAACTTTAGAAGGTGTGTGACATTGTGGATTCTAGCTCCAGACAGGCAACTAACCATTATCTTCTCATTTTGCAGCCTGGTGAGAGGAGTGTCTGTGTGTTGTACAATAGAATCCCCTATGACAAGTGTACTAGGTAAAGTGTTGCTTGCCCTATGGGCTTTTTTCATGGTGGGATCATTGGGTGTAGGCTGTTGTTTGTGTGCCTTAGTGTGTGGTGTTGCAGTTTGATGGCTAAGGAGGTCTTTGAGAGTTAGATAGGTTTCAAGTGCCTCAGTATAAGAAGATCTATGTGTGTAGTGAGCACTATATGTGAAGGATGTTTATAAACACAATGCTATTCAATAATATTCTCACTCAGTGTTAGAGTTAATATGTTTCTGATCAGCTGGCATTTCAGGTGGTCCTAAAACTGAAGGCCTGTAGCTTAGTTATTGGTACTAATTTTATAAGAAGGTAATTTAGATTGCTTGCCAGTAAGGAAACAAGGCACCTTATTTTCACAGTCATGTACATTATTTACCTGTTGAATGATTCTAGCATTGCAGAGAACTGATCACTGTGGAAAGAAGGAGCAAAGGTCATGCCTAGTGACCAGTTTAGTGCCAGTATTACCAATGTGTCTTCACCTAGTCACTGCCTATGAACAACCTGGACACCATTACCAGAAAAGGCGAGTAGGTACAATCAGATTTAGAACCTCCAATGAAGGGAGACCCACATTTATGGGTGCATTATTTCAAAAAATGAATTTGCAAATCCCATTTCATTGAAAGCAAAGTGTATGTTAATGTTTAGCCATGCTTTGGGGGGAGGAGGAGATGAAATTCTCACACATCCCATGCTCTTGGCTTTATCCTCCTGTGCTCCTTTACATACTATTCTAACTGAAATATTGCTACACTTCAGAGTAAGGGGATTCTCAGCCCTAACATAACCTTGTTCAAGCAGTTGATAAACTATGCTTTACTGATGTTTTGTAAACCAAAGATTCTCATGCATCAACCCCAGAATTTATTTGATAAAGCAACGTAATATTCTGCATGCATTGCTCTTAAGCCACTGCATAATGTCAGCACAGTTTGATGTAACTTTTAAATTGTCATTTGTGTACCAACTACAGGTAAAAATCAAAGTATTTTAAATTAGAACAAAGCTTAAGAGTGGAGCCTAAAGTCTGCCAGAGGTAACTTGCAAGCTGTCTTTTAAAATAATGTAACTAAGGTAGTATTGCAGAATTGCCGTGACTAAAGCCGTATTGCTGCAAGCCATACTTAAAAAAATAATAATATCTTAATTATTGTAGTAAATAATGCATTAAATTAATCATTTATATGGGGATTGATCTGTAGTTGGAAACCAGAATATGGTTTGCATACCACTACCTTATATAGAGACAAAAAATTCTACTGTGACATCACACCAGTTGGTTTGGGTGATAGTCCTTTAATTTCAGTTAACAATCCCATGATTAAGACTTTATAGGAGATCTGAAATATTTGATAAACTGACTTCCAGTAGGTTAATTTTCCCCCACTCATCTGCTGAGATGGAGTGTACTAAAAGAAAGGGGAAGAGAGTAATAAAGATCTGTTCACCATTGTTTGTTTCAGGTAACTGCTTTCACAGTTCTTGAATATAAAAAATGGAACACTGTATAACAGACTTAGGCAACAGGGCACCACTTTTCATAGAAGCTGTTTATCTGCCACTTTTGGGACTGACAAACATATACATTATACATATTAAATGACAGGACTATAGCAGACTTGGTTAGTGGCCATGACTGTGGGTGTGGCTGTAGTGGCCATAGTCACTAAGGCCTGCATTCCATCAGTAAATGGTCTGTGTTGCATTTCTGGCTGGATCACATTTGTTGCACCCATGACAATGCCTGTGAAGACTGTCAGTTTGCACCTCTAAATGTGTCTGGAAATATAGAAATTGACAGAGCAGGTTAATGGGTGCAGCTGTGAGAGGAAAGAGCTGTCTGATGCTGGGAGGACCAGTGAGAGCAAAGGTAGCTTGGTGCATGGTAGCACTTGAATGTCTTTTATGTATGGCAGCTGCCTTTTCTATTTTTTGCCTTTTTTACTTACTGCCCACCATAATGAAAACCTGTAGCTGTCCATGCACTTCATGTTCTACATCACAAGGTCCACTTTACAGATTCCAGTGCCTTCAAGATACTCTCTGGTTATTCTCTTTCAATGTACTCTTAGAGTAACAACTGTGAAAAAGAAGTTCATAGCTTCATAGGTTCATAGGTGTGTACTAGGCTAATGGCCCTGGAGCCTTTACAAGCCTAGCCCATAGAAGTACCCTGGCATCATGCTGCCCGACATTAGTTCCCAGTGCCTCTATCAAGTAGAGCCACTGGAGTGATCCTCAGGGTGAACTTTCTATTTCTCATCCACTCATCAAGATTTCTCTTGAAAAGGGCCAGTGAGGTGCTCTGCTTAACATGTATGGGAAGTCTATTCCAGAGCATGGGCAGTCTATGGATTATGAACCTGTCCCTCCAGCATGTTCTGTTGTAATGAGGTTGAGGTCTCTGGAGCGTGTGGTGCGGAGGGATTGGGATTTCTTTAGATGAAGCATTTCTAACAGAGCTGGGTCAGACATGGCTTTGTAAGTCAAGCAGAGGTTGCCTCTTAGTAGATGATATGAGACAGAGAATAGCTGGAGTTTTTTCAGTCTGTCCATGTAGGACATGTGTTTAAGGCCTAGGATCCTCTTCATGAGGTACTTTTGTGGCCTTTCCAGCTGTTGCATGTCTCTAGTGAGGTACATGCCAAATGGGGCATTATACTCAATGACTGGCCTAATGAGGGAAGAGTAGAGAGAGAGAGAGATGATGACTTATTTCTTCCTGGATGCAAAACCCTTGGTAATGAGATGTGTCACATAGAAGGACTTTCTGACCACAGTGGAAATATGGTGGTCGAAGGAGAGGTTGCTGTCAACCTGTGCCCCCAGATCTCTTATAATGCCTTCCATGTTCAGTGGGCTCCCATCGATGTGGTAATTAGTGGGAACTGAGTTTTTCCCAAAGGGGATGACGACACACTTTCTGGCATTAAGCTTAAGGCCATGGTTTGGACACCAGTCATTGGTCTCAGTGAGGCCTTTCTGTAGGATGTCTACATCACTTGGGGTGTTAATAATGGCTCCCAGGTTGTAGTCGTCTGCAAATTTGGTCACCAGAGTCCTTCCATGTTGGCCTGTACTTCTGAGAAGTAGATGCCAAACAGGAGAGGACCCAGGACTAATCCCTGTGGGACTCCACTCATGACTGGTCAAGAGTCTGACTTGGAGTCCACTACTTTCACACAGTGGGTTCTATCTGTGAGCCAGTTTGCAACCCACCTGGTGATATAGGGGTTGATGCCTTTTTTGGTGAGTTTATCAATAACTTCTGAGTGGGGAATGGTATCAAAGGCCTTGGCCAGATCGAGGTAGGCTGTATGAACTGCCTTATCCTTGTTAATTAGGTCCATGATGATGTTCTCCATAGCCTTACATATCAGAATCGTCAGGCTAATGGGGTGATAATTCACAGGGTCTGTAGTCACTCCCCCTTTATAGAGAGGGATGACTGTAGCAGTGCGCCATTTGGAAGGGACAAAGCATGAGGTGAGGCTTTGAGTGAACAGTGCACACAGATGTGGTGCCAGTTCAATTTGTAGTTCATGTAAAACACATCCAGGGATATTGTCGGATCTCATGGAAGCTGTATTCTTGGCCTTGGACAACGCAGCTTTAACCTGTGGTGCAGTAATGCCGGGTGTCTGGCATTCCTCTGGTATTGTGATTGGTCCTTTGGGGGGGAGGGGTAAAGTTGGCACTGAATCAGTCGGACAGTATGTTGGCAATATCTGTTGGCTCAGTATAGGAGGTACCATTGTGCAGTAACTCAGAGCAAACCTGAGTATTGCCATGGAGATTCTTGATGTAACTATAGAAGGGTTTGTGGTTGTTTTTAGTGTCTGCCACAGTTCTGCTTTCATAGCTGGCTTTAGGGGTTTTGATGAGGGATATCCACTTTTTGTTGAGGCTAATAAGGGAGTTTTTCCAGTCTTGGGACTTCACTTTTTTCTGCAACAGTTTCTTCCTTCTATTGTAGAGTTTATTAATAGCAGGGGAACCACCAGATTGACTTCCTTTTTTTGGAGGAGAGCATCTTGGTTCTGTTGGGTATGGCTAGTTCCATGCATTTATGTACGTGTTCGTAAATTGCACTGGTGCATGATTCGGCAGTCATGCATTTGTTTTCCATTGACATGGGTGCCGTGAAGTTAGCCACCACTGTTTTCAGGAGCCCAAAGTCAGCTTTGGAGAAGTTTTTCATGGTGGTTACCTTTGCGGGGGGGGGGGGGGGGGGTGAGATGTGGATTTTCATGGTGATTAGTTTGTGGTCAGATCTAACTAGGGAGGAATTGACTATTTGTGTAGAGCAACGGTTGCTCATGTTAGTAATAACCAGGTCAAGGATGTTGCTTCCTCTAGTGGGGGTAAGAATGAGCTGGTCCAAGGCATTGGAATTGAATTCCAGGAAGCGTTGGGCCAGTGTATTGGTGCATGAGTAGTTTTCCCAATTGATGGAGGCATAGTTGAAGTCACCTAGTATGAGAGTGTTGGGTTGGACCCTAATAGTTTCCAGGGTGCTTAGGAACATGGAGTGAGAGTCTTGGGACATGGTTGTGGACCTATAGCAGGCTACAACCTGACTCGCCATCTTACCCAATGTTAGTTGTACCTGAAGTATCTCAGATGAGTTATGCTGGGCTACTAGTCTGGAGATGTGCATATCCTTTATGAATATGGAGACACCACCATCTTTGGAGCTTCGGTCCATATTCTGGGGCCGAAAGGTGTGGAATGAGTTATAGTCTGGTAGTGCAGGGATGCTTTCTGCTGCTTTAAACCAAGTCTCTATTACAGCACAAATGTCGATGATCACCATTTTGCGGAGTGCTTCAAGCAAGTGCATCTTGAGATTTAGACTTCTAGCATTGAGCAGCATGACCCTCAGACTGCATTTATTTACAGCTGTTACAGTGGTAATTTGGTCTTTGGAACATCGCCTAAAAAAGGCACTATAGGGGTGGCAAGAGCCTTAGCCAGTATCCAGAAACCCATGGGTGACAGATGCAGGCCCTCTATGGCAAAGCATCAAGGTCTGTCAATCATGTCATCCCAAGCAGACATATACTGGTTCCCCTTAGAATGACACCAGAAACTTAGCCAATTGTTGAAGTCAATAATTTTCTGCTTGTACTGCACTATCATTCTGGGCTATGGTAGGATGCTGCTCAGGGCTAGGGTCATACCTGCCTGGGCAACATAATCCAAGAGATCCTCCATGTGTCTTTTCATGTAGTCCAGGTAGGTGTGTCTCAGATCATTTACACCCACATGGACAGTGACAGAGTCATACTTGTACTTATTGTGGAGTGACCTGAGTGCGTGTGTTATGTGTTGGATTCTGGCACCTGATAAACTGCTGACTGTTACCTTCTCCTTATTCAACCTAGTAAGTGGGACATCAGTGCGCTTCACTATCGAGTCACCTATGATTAATGTATTGGACAAGCTGTTTTGCCTTAGGGGTTTAGGTTGAAGGGCACACTGTGTAGGTGAGCTATGTGTCTTGTGGTTTGTGCTGTGTTGTGGTGGTTGAGTGCATTTCTGCCTTGGAGGTCTCTGCTGTTTGGGTAGATTTCTATTGAGAGCCTCTGCGAAGGTGGGTGTGTGATTTGTGGTTTTATGTGAAAGCAATGATGGTGGGTGTTTTAGAGGGCTATGTGTTGCATGTGGTGTGGTGCAGGTGTTGACCTTCTCCTCTTGATCAGGTATTCCGGTTGTGGCTTGAGAGTGCATGGCTTCCAATTTGGATATATAAGTGCATCTCTCACAAGTATGAGTGTTGGGAGGTAAGAGGAGAGGGTTGTCTGTGTACATGAGGCAGTTGCTACACTGCGTCAGAATGCCCAAGTTCACCAGGTTAATAGGATAAAGCACAGAGAACTGACCTTTGGACATGCCATGAGGGATGGTCATTATTACCAAGTACTGGAGATGTTTCCATTTATAGTCCTTTTACAGGAAAAATGTCACTCAAGGTATCTGAATCTGTACAGAGCATTGCCAAGTACTTGAGAGGAAACTAATATGTAGACCCTGAAAATTTAAGGATGAAGTATTTAGGCAGATATTCTGAAGTTAGAAAGAAATCAAGCAGTACTTACTGAAAAATAAAAAAAAAATAGCTTGTCAAGAATGATGAAAAGAGGGGAGTCACATGAATGCCTACTGTCTGGCTACTAGTAATGCTGGTCTCAGCACAGCTTTACTCTGTTGGGATACAATACTCCTTTGCTTCTTCTCTCACCCGAAGCAAAATGTTAGCACCAATCCCAAGAAGAGAAGCAGGCCACGGCCTGCTTGGTGATCCACAGTCTTGTCCCAGATGATGGCATGGAAGATATTAGTCCAATTGCTGAGTAGGGAAGGGGTTGTGGGGATTTGACTACTGCATATAGAAAGTGAAGGCCTCTCCATGTAACTGCAGTATAGCATATGTGTGATCCTTAGAACAGCCAAAGATACTAGAGGTGAACACAGTTCAAATTCATGTGAGCATATTGTTTGTAATCCTTTTTTAATTTAATTCTTGTGTTCATTTTAATGTACATTGATCAACTCATTAAAAGTAAAATTTATAATTCATTTCATTCTAAACTCTAACCTTTCTGTGCCTCTATACTGAGTCTTCCTTTGTTCTGGAATATCCAATAGATTCTTGCCTGCTGAGGAAAATCTCAGTCTTGAGTACAGGCTACAGGATGCCTTTCTAGGTTGTTTATTTCACTTTCAGATCATTAAGAATGTGAGATATTTTAGAGTAAATAACAGGCTTACCACAGCACACCAGCATACATTACATTAGTACACGAAATCATAATTTCTTTTATAGATGACTTAGGTTCATTTCCCAACACTGACTTGTACAGGACTTTTTTTTCCATTCAGCATTAGAAGCGATACAGCATAGAGTTCTTTATATCTATATGTATGGCATTTTCTCAGAAATGGATGAACTAATTAAAATTAAAAGCAATGGCTTCACATTCATGACCATACTGAGAGCTATGCAGGAGTGAGAGAGGAAGCTGAGTACAGTTTCCTTTGCCTGCACAGGTCCAGCTACTACCTATAGAGTGGGTGCCTGACAGTACCTATGGTAGCTCAGACAAGTCTAAGAATGAGACAGAGGCATGGAGCTTCCGGGAACAGATCCAGAGGACTCAATGTCCAACCTGAGCTTTGTATTTTTTAAAATCAGGCATACCTCAGCCCTTCGACCACTCCTTCTTCATTCCTAATCTGTAAATTCCTTATCCACTTTCCGTTTTGCTTTCACACAAAATTGTCATGTGACTTTGTTGATTTCACTATTATCTTATTTTTTGGGGATAATATAATATGCTTCATTACTTAAGTAAGTAAAACTCTTATTCTCATCAAAGTGATCGTCCCAGGTAAGATCACTACTCTTCCAGTCAACTTATCAAACTGCTGCATGATCCTTTCCTTAAACTCTTGCCAATTTTCCATTGACTCTTCTCAAGTGTAGAGTTATAACCTCAAATATTTGACGCCATCTGCCCTTTGGCTCCATTCTCCATCCCCTTTCCTAACTCTAAGGATAGCTATTGCTTTCCTTTGATGAAACTCCAAACTTGACATACCCTAAACCATCTAAAATCTCCAATACCTCATGCAGCACTTTTTTCTCCATCAGTAGTGTCATATGGTCATTATTTCACAACTAGATTTACATGATCCAGCCTCCCACACCCCATAAAGAATCCTTTCCAATATCTATGTGATCTGTCATGTCACAAATACTGTTAACAACTGCCACATTAATAGCATCTTATCACTAAGTATTTACACATTTCTGTTTATCCTTTATTGAGAAGGCGGATTAATTATTGACAATATTTTCTTATTTAATTTTTAAAAGAAAAAATGTAACTACAAATCTCTGTTCATCATTATGATCCCTGCTGCAGTAGCTTAAGCTATATAGATTATAGCCTGCATAGGATAAACAGCTGGTCAGGTTCCAAACCTTCAGAGCACCTTCTATTCACCCAAACCATTAGTCAGCTCTTTAGAGCTTTCATCATGCCAGAGAGAGAGAGAGATGGAGTGCTCCTCTGCAGGCTTTTGAGGATCAATGGTTGTATAAAGCTGTTCCACTGATGGGCAGATAAGTTCCCCTTAGGGAAGAAAAACTTTCATTTTACTTTCTATTATGGAAAATGTATTTTTTTCTGAAAAAGATGTACTTCTAAGCTAGGAAAAAGTGTTTTTTTTTTTGTTGAGTACCTTGTAATATATGTGTACTTTTATTTAAAACTATTTTTTCTGTGAATAAACTGTTATTTTACTTTTTTTTGCCTGGGGTAAGTAATGTGCTTTTCACTGTTTTTTTTCTGCAAAAAGATTACTTTTTATTGTTTACCTGTTTCACCAGCTATTGCTGCTAAGTTTCCTTGGGAATCAAGCACCATTTTCAACTTGACCATGTAGCAAAATACCGGTTCATCATTTGGTCACTCTTCCAGCACAAAATGAAAAGGATTGTTAAGCAGCCTTTGCAGCCATAGCAGGCTGATACTTTGCCTTAGCTGCAGGTGGGTGACTTTGTTGTGACCAAAGCTGCTTTCTCAGGTCACTCATCTTTTTCTTTAGATCCCTCTGGAGTAGTCCCTACACCCACCACAGACAGAGGATTAATCATGTTCCCTGCAAATGTTGGAGTCCCTTTAACAGGCAAGGAAGTGCCACTCTTGTCTGTCTTGGGAGAAAAGTGCTTTTGCTTAATCAGAATTTTGTGCCCTTTCCTGGGGAAGTTGTTACTGGCAATTAGAAATTCCTGTCAGAAGAAACAGAGAACTAACCATTTGTCTCTGGCTGTATCAATTACTCTGAACAGGAGCAATTTATTAGGCTTGGCTCAGGGTTTAGTGCAGGTTCTTGACCCTTGTAAAGCTGTCTCTGTTAAGAGAACTAGGTATTCCTCTTTCTCTTTAGAGGTTCAAGGAATTGAAGCTGTAGAGGAGTGTAAAGGGACAGATACATTTCTTTCTCCTGAGGTTTCTGATTCAGATTTTGAGGAGTGAAGGATTCCCTTTCTCCGAAACTTTTTCCAGGATAAATCTTTTTTTTTCCAGTGGGAAGACAATGAATTTTCTCAGTCTGTCAGAAAATACTATGAATTATTACAAATGGAATTTCCAGAACATTTACTTTTTCTTCCAGTTCTGTCTGCCTTAAGCTATTAGTGAATCCAACTGTTTGTAAACATTTTGTTAATAGTAATCCTTCTACTTCTGACATGGATGAAAAGGTTTTGACAAGTTTGGGAAAAAAGTGCATGCTACTGCTGCTTTAAGTTTTACAATTGTCAGACTGCTGCAGTTTATCCTGGCTAAGTGAAAGTATGATGAATGTTTTAACATCAGTTTCTTAGTGTGAGGAGTATTCTGCTTTGTATTTTTTTTTGGGGGGGGGGGGTCTTCTATTTCTCAATTAATACGCATTATTTAAAATGTGCCTATGATTCCGTGGATACCTCTTTCAGGGCTGCTGCCACTAAAATTGTTTTGAGGAGGTTTGGCAGGTAGTATTTTCAGAATTTCCAAGACGATGTCAAGCATGAAATTTGAATGTTTTATGCAGAATTGTGTGTGTGTGTGTGTGTGTGTGTGTGTGTGTTTGTTTGTATATGCAAGAAATACTGGATAAAATCTTGCTTTATGATTGATTTTAACACTGCAAGAAATACTGGATAAAATTTTGCTTTATGATTGATTTTAACACACAAATTAAATGCAATATAGTAAGAATGTGTTAATTAACTTGCACTCTCTGTTATATTTACCTCAAAATTACTATTTTAACATTTGTAAAATCTGTCGTTCTCTCTTTAATAACATTTTATAGTACTGTGGCACCATACACAATATAGAATTCATTCCTTCAATTCAACGTTTATCCTAAGATATTATATTATTCAAATTATATTCTGTTCTATTAATTTAAAGAAGGGAGGATGATCTTGTTTATGTCTGCTGATGTCAGCCCCTTGCTTGGTTGACTTGTTCTGCATATGTTGGCAATAGATATGTATATGTTTATGACAATGGTTATGGTGATGATCTGCATTGGTTTTTGTGTGGATATGCTTTTTGAGCAGGAAGTGAGGAGCTCAAATACATGGCAATATTAAAAACTCATGCTCTGAAAGTTAATTGAAAGCCTGACAACATAGTAAAGGAGGGACTAATATGAAAATAATAGCATGTTTTCCACAAAGTCAGACAAAATTACACATTTTGATAAGCTGGGAATTTATGTGTATGTTAAAAAGACTGTAGTAGGTATGTTGCCAACCATATCTTATCCCTCAGTACAAATATAATTCTGGGAGAATATTATTAGTTATTTTAGACATCATAGTTACACTTTTACTATTTTATATCTCATAGTATGCTCTAGTGAATATGATATCCTACTTACAGAAGAGACACGTTTTGAAAGAGAACTGCATATGAAAGTCTTCACAAACAAAGATTTTTTAGAGAGGTTTATATGTTCCTTGAAATATATGTGTCTGACATAATATCCAAGCATGTATAGTCTTGTAATCAGAATTGAGTTTAAATAGTTAACTGGTCACATTATCAATAATATATAATAGCATAATAGTAATATAGCATGATTGCTATAAACAATGTTACATGTATTGTCTTTTATCTGTGTTAATCTCTTTTTTCTCAGAACTGAAAGAATTGATTGGATTTATTATAATACTCTATAGGCTCTTATAAATAGAATAGAGCCAAATGACTACAAGATCTGCTATACTTTGCAGTTTATAAGTTTTATAGCAATCAAGTGAGTGTTTATAATCTGAATATTATTTATATACTAACTCCTTTTAATGTTGTTAAATAAGTTAGACCTTTCATATATCAATACACTGACGTCCCGCTCACCAGACTGAGTAAGGAGAAGGTCACAGTAAGCTGCCTGTCGGGCGCTAGAATCCGCCACATAACGCAAGCACTCAGGTCTCTCAACAGCAGGTACAAGTACGACTCAGTCATTGTCCACGCTGGTGTCAACGACCTGAGACGTACCTCCTTGGACTACATGAAAAGAGACATTGAGGAGCTCTCTGATTATGTAGCCCAGGCAGGTATGACCCTGACCTTGAGCAGTATCCTGCCTTCACCTAGAATGATGACACAATACAGTGATAAGATGATCAGCTTTAATAATTGGCTTAAATTCTGGTGTCATTCAAAGGGGATCCAATGTCTGTCTGCCTGGGATGACATGCTGGACAAGCCACGCTGCTTCGCAGGGACGGCTTGCACCTGTCACCCCTAGGCTTCCGGATATTGGCAAAGGCTCTTGCCACCCCCATAGTGCCTTTTTTAGGCAAGGCTCAAATTCTAAACCTACCACCCTGTAACACAAAAAAGTAAAAAAACTAAGGGTAATGCTGCTCAATGCCAGAAGTCTCAATCTCAAGATGCACGCACTCGAGGCCCTTCTCAGTATGGAGAACATCGATGTCTGTGCTGTGACAGAAACCTGGTTCAAGGCTCCTGAGAGCACCCCAGCACTATCAGGTTTCACCTCATATCATGCGTGCGGGCCCCAAAATCCGGACAACACCAAGAAAGGAGGGGGGGGGTGTCCATATTCATAAAGGACACCCACACCTCAAGGTTGGTGGCAATGCACGATGCATCGGAGACCATCCAGGTGCAATTAACCATAGGCAAGACTGCTCTGCAATTTGTAGCATGTTACAGGCCACCCTCTCAAACTCAGGAACCTCACATGGCCTTCCTGAAAACATTGGAGGGGATAAATGTATCTCCAAACACCATCATACTAGGTGACTTCAACTACCCTAATATAGACTGGGAACACTACTCAAGCCCAAACACTCTAGCCCAAAGGTTCCTGGAGTTCATAAACTCAAATGCCATGGAACAACTAGTCACCATCCCCACAAGAGGAAAAAACATACTTGATCTCATCATCACGAACATGGGATCACAATGTTCAACACCGGAAGTATACCCCTCACTGGTGAGATCAGATCATAAACTAAGCTCGCTGGAGGTCCTCATCCCGCCCCCACCTGAAATAAAAAAGACCACAGTGAAAAACTTCTCAAAAGCCGACTTCACACTTCTAAAAACGAGTGTGGTCTCCTTTAAGGCCCCTGAGCCAGTGGTAAACATTACTCAAACCGCTGAATCACTTACAAATGCCTTCTACCAGCACCTACAGGACTGCATGGATCAGGCAATCCCAAACAAAACTAAGACTCTTTGTACCAAAGGCAAGCGTCCAGTCTGGTGGACCCCAGCCATAAACAAGCTCTACAACAAAAGGAGGAAGCTACTACAAGATAGAGCAAAATCCTGGAAAGGTAAGACACCTTTGATCATTATAAGTAAAAACCTAAGAGCTCTCATAAAATCATCCAAGGCAAATTTTGAGAGAAAAATCACCAAGGACTCAAAAGACAATCATAAGGCCTTCTTTAGCTATGTTAGAAACCTAGGAGGAAACTCCCAGATATGCTCAGAATTAGTTCAAAATGATGTGAAGATTACTGAACCTACACACATTGCCAACATACTGGCTGACAGGTTCAGTGCAAACTTCTCCCCCCCAAAAGGAGAGATATCTATACCAGAGGATTGTAGCCCCCCAAACATCCCCAACGCCCAGGTGAGAACTGCTCTCTCCAAAGCAAAAAACACAGCATCCATGGGACCGGATGGTGTCCCCGGCTGTGTGCTCCACGAACTCAATGAGGAATTAAACCCGCAGTTACGACAGCTGCTTAATCTTAGCCTCACCTCAGGATACATACCCAAGGAGTGGCGCACGGCGACTGTGGTCCCACTTCACAAGGGCGGTGCCTCCACCGACCCTGGAAATTACCGTCCCATTAGCTTGACAAGCCTTATATGCAAAGCCATGGAGAGGACCATAATGGAACTCATAAATAAAGACATAGGGAACTTGCAGACTTTGGATCCAACCCAGTTTGGCTTTGTCAAAGGCAGATCATGCCTTTTAAACTTGGTTGACTTTTTCAAGACAGTCACCAAGGCCATTGATGAGGGAAAGGCAGTCCATACAGCCTACCTTGACCTGGCAAAGGCCTTCGACACAATACCCCACTCAGGTATCATCGAAAAACTCATCAGCTTGAATGTAAACCCATACATCACAAGATGGGTTGCAAACTGGCTAAGTGACAGAACCCACAGGGTCAGAGTTGCTGGAGCCATGTCAGACTCAAAGCCTGTCACAAGTGGTGTCCCACAGGGCTCAGTCCTGGGTCCACTCTTGTTCGGCATCTACTTTTCTGAAGTACAAGCAAACGCAGGAGGGTTATGGCTGACAAAGTTTGCAGATGACTGCAAACTGGGCCATAGTCGAAAACACATCTGACACAGATATCCTTCAGAAGGGCCTCACAGAAACGGATAACTGGTGCCAGAGCCATGGCCTAAAGTTAAATGCCAAGAAATGCATAGTCATACCCTTTGGGAAAAACAAGGTTACCCCTAGCTACCATATAGGTGGCAATCCACTGAGCACAGAAGAAGTCATTAGGGATCTGGGGACCCAGGTTGACAGTAGCCTTCGCTTGACACTCATGTTGCTAAATTAGTTAGGAAAACCTTCTACATTGCCCACCTGATCATGAAGGGATTCACATCTAGATCAAGGGAGGTCATCGTCCCCCTGTACTCATCACTCATTAGACCTATGATTGAGTACAATGCCCCATTCGGAATGTATCTGACCCGACACCTGCAGCAGCTGGAAAGGCCCCAAAAGTTCCTCACCAAAAGGATAAAGGGTCTCAAAAATATGTCTTATGCTGCCCGACTGAAAGAACTCCAGCTCTATTCAGTCTCATACCGCTTGCTCAGAGGTGACCTGTGCCTGACATATAAGGCCATGTCAAACCCTGATTTGATGAATATGCTTCACCTCAAAAAATCTAGATCCCTCAGAACCATAAGGACGGGAGACTTAAACCTTGACACGGTTATTAATAGAACGTGCTGGAGGGACAGATTCATCACCCAGAGACTCCCTATGCTGTGGAACAAAATCCCGGTACATGTGAGGCAGAGCACCTCGCTGGCCTTGTTCAAGAGGAATCTTGACCAATGGATGGGAGATCGCAGATATACCCCAGGGATTACTTCAGTGTCACTGCTTGACAGAGGCACAGCAAAATAATAGGCATAGTTTTATTCAAACTAAAGGGGTGGCGAAAGCCAAATAACTATGGGCTAGGCTTATAAATGCCCTTGGGCAGATAGCCTAGTATGAACCTATGAACCTATAACTTTAGAAGTAGTAGAGTGATGCTAGATACATATTTGTGGGTAGGTGGTAGTATTTGAATAGGACTGCTGTTCAAACCAGGAATTTCAACTCCCTGGGGGGAAATGGGAAAGAACAGTGCATGTATAGTAGTTTACAAACTAATTTTTTTTTTATGTCTGCTGCTCAAGTTTACAGTTAACAATCTCAATTATTTTATACTTATCTATGAGTAAGCAGTTCACTAGATATAATAATAGTTTTCAGTACCACATTATTTACAAATGAATGAGGTTATTATATGTAATATTTTTTTTCTTATTTCAGTAGTATTGCCAACTTGAAATGCATATCAATTAACATCAGTGGATTAAATAATGGTTGTAAAAGGGGTACTTTATACAAACTGTTAAAAGTATTTCATGCCCAAGTTTTTTTTACAGGAAACACATTTAATAAAAGAAGATTTGGTCAAACTTAACACTAAATACTATTCTGTATTGAATAGCTCTCATTATAAGCAAAAGAGAAGGAGGTGACTATTTTATGGAAAAAAAACTTTGCTTCTGCCTAAAGTCCTGAATGCATCTAGTGATGAAAATGGCATATGTTGTTCAGTGACTTTAGAGATTCAAAGGAAACTACAGACTTTTATTAATGTCTATTGGATACCTGGATTGGGAATGCAAATATTTGGGGGAAATAATATGAATATCCAATGGAATCATTATTTTTGCAGGTGACTTTAATTGTACTGTATCTGACAAGGATACCAACACCAGCTGTAAAAGGAAGAAACCTGCCTCAGTCAGGGCTTTGATGGAGTTATCTAGCCTATATAATTTGAGATATATAAATGAGTTTTCAGTATCAGACTCACTCTTCTATACACATTTCTAACACAAGCATGGGACACAATCACAAATAGATAGAGTATATGTTTCAAATCAGATCTATAGTAGAATAGATGACATTAAAGTAGTCTCTTGCCCACTGTCAGATCATAACGTGATAAAATCTGAAGTTATATTGCATTCTAGTAATAACATCCAAATTAAAAGTATTCCTGCATATATAACCCATATGAAAGACTTTAAGGAGATCTGTAATAAAGAAATTCAAACTTTTATTGAAATTAATCATACAGGCAACACATCAGAATTTTTTATATGGGACTCTTTAAAAGCATATTATTTTGGCATACTTGCAAGTTGGTATGTGCAACAAAAGAAACAATGGGTCAAAGAACTGATAGATTTACAGAGAAAATTGATAAGTTAAAATTAGATAGTGAAAAAGGGAATAACTTAACAGAAGAAATAAATAGCTTAAACAGTAAATATTGAGAAATTTTGCAACATAAAACTATGACAAATTTGGAAAAGATTAAAATAACTAATTATTCCATAAATCTTAAATCCATGCGTAAGAATAAAAATCCATCCACTAGAACAAAACTGATTGTTAAATCTAAACAAATCAAAGAATTATACTCCTCTAGTAGAAAAAGAAATGCAGATTATAAACTATTAATGGAAATCTATGCCTGTAGAATAAAACAATTTCTTCCAATGTTGATAAACAGTGATCAAACTGAGTTTATATTGTACAGGAATACCTATGATAATGTCATGGGAATACTATCAATAACTGATTATACTAATAATTAAAAAAAAAGAACTAACTTTGGTTAGTCTGGATATCAATAGAGCATTTGATTCAGTTAATTGGGCGAGCTTACTATTAGTTCTGGAGAAATGTAATTTTTCAAATAATAATAGCTTACTATTAGTACTGGAGAAATGTAATTTTTCAAATAATATCTTACAATTAATCAAACTTTTTTATGAAAACTCCTTTGTATACATTAAGATATTTTCGTACACTTCCCAATAAATCATGATTACTAAAGATATTAAACAGGGCTGTTCCTTGTCCCCATTGCTTTTTGCTCTAGTTATGGAACCTTTTGCAAATGATATAAGATCAAATAAAATCATCAAACGCATACTAATACATTATTATTTAATCCCCAAAATACAACTATTTGCAAATGACATCATATTAACTTTGACTGATTGCAATTCTTCTCTTATTGCAGTATTCCAAGCAATATAAGTATTCCATTAGAAATTGGAACTTAGTTTTAATGAGAATAAGACTAAAATATTACCTGTTAATTATAGTATTAATAAAATAGATAAGAAAGTACACACATATGTTGTGAAAAATGGTACAATCACTTAGATACCATCTTGTCTGGTAATATTAAAGATATAACAACTCATAATTATAATAATCATTTAAATTCCATAAAACAAACTGTTAATGAATGGAATATTTTTTCACTATGGAAGAGAGACTCTCCTTAATCAAAATGATTATCCTCTCTAAATATATATATATATATATATATATATATATATATATATATATATATATATATATATAATACAATCTTTATCCCTCCCACTCCCAAAAAATATAAAAGAGTATAATTCTTTGTTTGTGAGATTTTTATGGTTTCCTAATAAGCCAAGACTGGCTTTAAGCCATCACAATAGAGACTGAACATCTGGTGGTATTGACCTTCCAAATTTAGAATTATATCCCTTATTCTCAATTGTTAAGACAATAATTTATTGGTTAAATAACAATTTAACAATTATAATGCCAAATGGAAAGATATTCAGGGAGGTATTTTGGTGTGAATTCAATAATTTAACAAAATCATATCATACTAAAATAGCTATTAATACATTTTATTGGTTAGCAAAAGACTATTTTATAGAAAACAAAAACAAACTAGATAACTTTTGTTATATTAATATGATAATAACCTCCTTTAAAAATGTCATTTTCAGGAACCCTGAATATAAGCATGGGTTTTCTTTGTATTTCCAATTACCTATACTCAAAATAGTATTAATACATTAAATTTAACAACAATGACTACTTTTAAAGACAAAAACTGTTATACTTGTATCAACTAGTTGACAATGGGAAGTTACAAAATGGTGACCATATCATTAATACATTTGAGTTAAGCAAAGATATGTGGTTAGAAATTCAAAACTGCAGACAATCTATTGAACATAAGATTAGCCTAATGTAGCCAACAGTTAGAAATTCTTTCCCCACCTTCATTGATTTACACATTATTGTAATGCACCAGAATATAAATGGAAAGGAACTCCTAAAATATATAATTTACTTAAGAAATCAACAGTATGGCACAGAGAAATATATTGGGATTGTTTTAGACGTGTTAATAATAGCTCCCCAAGTGAAGATGATAAAAAGACTAATACTCCAATGTTCAAAACAAACTACTTCATCACTAAAGTGGATGATGATTTCTTGGAAATTTACATAGAACATGTATCATACCACATAAAGTTGACTGATATATAATAGACATATGATGCTGGAGATATAGAATAAATGTTAAACTGACTGGCAGCATATGTTTAATGATTGTATAAAATGTAAAACATAGGATAATATGAATTCTCTCTTACAGTCTGCTTTTAATGATAAATTCATGCTGACCAAATCTCTTATTTTGTCTAATACACCTATTCCCACTTGTGTCATGAAAATAATATGCTCTCTTTTATGAAGTATCTTATTATTAGCAAAAAAAGTAATCACCATGAATTGGAAGAATCAGACACTCCTACTATGAAGGAATTTGTACACTTAGCAACTTTTTGCCATCTTGAACTTATCAAGACAAGAACATCTAGAATCACTTCTTCATATAATATATGGTTGAAAGTCAAAGAACTGCTGCATAAACAGACTTTAATAATTAACTAACAACTACTCATCACATTTCTTTTTCTGTTTAAAAATATTTGTTTTATAGTAGACGCCATTGTAAATAGTTATTTTAGTTGTTTATTATTGTTCTTTTAGATATGTATATTTGTTTTATAGTATTTCTATTATCATGTATTAATGTTTTGTTGTTAAACTTTTCAATAAAAACAATTGAGAAAAAAATAATGAAATTTGAATTCTCCCTTGCACAGAGATTAATTTTTGGAACTTCTACTGCATAATTCATCAAAAAGTATGATGGAAGGGGAAAGCTGGTTCAGGGAATGTCTCAGATGTTTCACACTCCTTCTATCAGTTTTCCAAAGGGTACTTGGCTCTCTTGTCTACCTTTAGTAAAAAAGGAAAATGAACAGTCCCAGCAAAATGCTGGTAAGCAAACATTTAAAAAGCAATGGCATGGAGGTTCCAAAAAGAAAGCTGGAAGCACTCAGTGGAAGGGACAGTCCAATCAGTCTGACTATATGAAGGACCTTGTCCCCCTCTGTCACCATGGCAGTCCCTTAAACTTTCAAAAATGTCTGAATCTCCATTTCTCTCTCTTTCTTTCTGTCTTTGTCAGTAGAGCATTATAGACAAATGGGTTCTAAATATAACCCATAGCTTGGCTTCAGATTTCAGTGGGAGGTTCCCCCTCCTTTCCAGGGGTATCCTCATCCACCAGACCAAATTCTTCTCTTCCCTCCCATCATACATCACATTTTGTCTCAGGGTGTAATAGAAGCTGTTTATCCTACTCTGCCAGCAGAAGGTTGGTACAAAAAAGGAAGACTCTTCTTGGGCACCAGTTCTAGACATTTCCTTCCTGAACCAATTTGGGATTGTGCTCATGTTCAAAATGCTGTCACTTCACAATCTTTTAACCCATTTTCTTCATTTGAGTTACTTTTGTGACCTTAGGTTTAAAAGATGCTAATCACCACATTCTTATTCATCCAGATTTCAGGTGTATCTTAAGTTTTGTGTGTCTGGATAACATTTTAATAAAATGTCCAGCCCATGTGATAGCCCACTGTAGACTTCAAGGTATTCACATTTTTCCTTATTTAAACAACTTGCTGATATTTGCAATCTTTTTCCAAAGGTCAGGAACCTGTCTGTTGGGTAAGGAATCTCCTGCACAGATTGGGATTCCAAGAGAAAATTCTGAAGTATTTTCTGACTTTTTGTTATGGGATTGTTTTTCTGGGGTGCCAGCTGAACACAGACTTGCTCAGGAAAAATAGATCTGTGTTTGTATCTGTTTTGGGGGGGGGGTGTTTCACTCAAACCTCCATTTCACCAAGGACATTAATCAGGAGTCTAGGTTTAATGGAATCTGTGATTCTCATAATACCTCTTGAAAGACTCCACATGAGAAAGGTACAGTGATTTCTAAAATCTTGACAGTCCTAGCATCAGCATCCATTAACTTTTCAAATTGCAGTCTTAGGATTTGAAAAATGGAGATCATGTCTGAGAGACATCAAATTTCTTAGAATCTGGGTCTTCTATTTTCCCTTCCTGCTGCAGCACAGTCAGTCACAAGAGACATCTCAGACTTTGCTTGCTGAGCAGTATTAATGGACATAAAATTGCAGATTCCTTGGAAGAAAAAAGACAGACAAAAATGCATAAATATAAAGGAAATGCTTGCTCTTGTAAATGCTCTTAAATCTCTGAATCATCTGTGGCCCCCAGGACCTTTTTAAGTGTCTACAAACAACACCAGAGATATGAGGTAAATAAGCAAGAGGTAGCCAGATCTTACCCCCTGGGCAGACTAGTTATGTTAGCATGGAACATAACTTTACAGCATAATTGCACTCTGCAGGCATCTTACATCCTGTCATAGCAAAACTGTGTGGCAGATAAACAGAGCAGGACCTAGGCAAACATTCACATATGGAAACCAAATCTGGGGGTGTCTCTCAAAATTTGATCCATCTGTGGGGAACACTTCAGATAGAGTTGTTTGCCTCCTCACTAAACAATCCACTGAAAAAATTATGTTTTTTAAGACAGATGCCTTTTCTTTTCCTTGGACAGGAATGTTCTTGTATATGACTTCCAAGATGACTACACATTGAGTAACAACTTGACGCTAGCTCTTCCAGTGTGAAAACAGAACATCAACAGAGAAGGCCAGTAGAATTTTATGTTTAAGGGTAAATTTCAGTAAATAGCTTGTAAGTGTAATGCCCAGATGCCAGGAAAAAAAGAAATACAGAACAACCGGAAATAAATAGCCACAAAAAGTGAGGAAAAAACACTGGGAAAAGTTCTGCAGTTGTTCAGCAGAAAGCACTGTAACCTCCAGACATGACTTCCAGTAACCTACAGGAAGATATAAGACAACTGCACTCAGACCTGGTTAAAATAAATGAAACACTGACTGAGTATATCAACACAAACAACAAAACTGGAAAAATGGAAGAAGCTATAAACAGATATTCAGATGAGGTGATGAAGCTGCAAACATAGAGATTTAAATGCAGAAAAGGCCGTCTGAGTATGAAACTGCTCAGAAATAGATGTTTCAAAAATAATACAATTAGAGGACAGAGCATGTAGTGAAAACCTAAGATTTTCAGCTATACCAGAGAAGCTGGATGGAACAGACTGTATTAATGTCATAAAAGCACAAATAAGCAACTGAGCTGGTATTCCACAGCAGGAACTGTTAGTTGAAAGGGCACATCATTTGTATGCTCCAAACCTGGCTATAAGAAAGCAACCAAGACCTTTAATAGTAAAGATGCAATCCCTCAAGCAGAAGGAGTTGATTCTGTCA
This sequence comes from Protopterus annectens, assembly GCF_019279795.1. Classification (NCBI taxonomy): domain Eukaryota; kingdom Metazoa; phylum Chordata; order Ceratodontiformes; family Protopteridae; genus Protopterus; species Protopterus annectens. The sequence goes on from NC_056746.1 coordinate 633,298,406, forward strand.
AAAATGTGGCAGAAGGACAAAATACTAAAAGTGGGAGACAACAGAGTGTTTGTGGAGAATGATTACTAATTGTACACCAGGCAGAAGAGGAATAAATTCATTCCACTATTCAGGGAATGTCAAGATACAGGTGTGAGATTCAAACTGCTGTATCCAGCTGTCTTCAAGGTATTCTTCCCTGGAGTGACAAAATCATTTTTTTGATGAAGTACATTTTAAAGAGGAAATTCAAAATGTTGCCCAATGCTATGAAACAAGTACATTATGCTTCTTGTTTTTTTCTGATAATAAAGACCACAGAGAGACTATACCTGTGAAAACGTTTCCACTGTTTCAACAGAACATGTTGGAGAGAATGAAGGGAACATGAGAGTTGACTGGAAGAATCAAGAGAAAGGATTTGGGAGTGGGAGATGAACAGTAATAAAACCAGTAACTTCATGGGGGATTGCAGTGCAATAATTATATTTCTGAAATATGACAGAACAAGAAAGACTGGAATTATTAAACTTTTTCAGAATTTGTTGGACTTGAGGACTCTAAATATATCCCCTGCTTCGTGTTTCTAATGTTTGGAAAAATGCTTTGGGGAAGGGAAGAGAGGAGAGAAAGTTAACTGTAAGTAAAAAAAAACATTTTAATAGTACTATCTTTATGGTGTATGGTTTTCTTTGCATTCTGTAAAGTAAAGTTTTAGTAAAATAAACAAAATACCCTGGGTTATAAGTCTGAATCCACCACACAAATGAGAATAGCAAAACCAAGTAATCCATAGCCACAGGCACAATTGATTATTTACCTATTGCTAAGGTTTTAGTTACCAGAATTATAAACAATGTTAATTCGGAGATTTTTCACTTGCTTCACAGTGGACAGATTTTTAAAGATATATTTGACTACTTATATATCAATGCTGTCATCATTCCCATTATTTATGGGATACCAAAGATACACAAATCCTTAAGTAACCCACCCCTACATTTGATTGTGTCAGCTAGGGGATGGGTTACAGAATCTATTAAGTTTTTGAAATGTCAGTTGAAAATAGTCGTAGAAACATCTACTACTATTGTTAAAGATAGCAGCTATTTTTGCAACAGCTTTTTCATTGGACCAGGAAGAATATTATTATTATTTGTTATATGATCACTTTAGATGTTGACTCTCTTTTCACATATATTGAAAATATTGAAGGTGTAGATTTGGTTAAAAATACATCCTAAGTCAACCATCCCTTACTAGTATAGATGTGAATTTGATATGCAGATTAAAAACTATGTTAACCAATAATGTATTTATGTTCCAAAAACAACTTTACAGACAAGTAAATGGCACGGCCATGGGTACTCCCATGGCCAACACTTATGCCATCATCATTCTGAACTTATGGGAGAATGAGTATGTGTTATTTGAGTTTTATCTAGGGATAGTATGCATTATATAAAAAGGAGGTTAAAATGTGCATATTTATCTAGGGATAGTATGCATCCTTCATTTATGTTTGACAACATAGTTAAGAATCAGATGTCACAATTGGTTAGGTTGAACAGAAAAGAAGATAGCATGAATGCATAGTTAGAAGAAATGGTAATATACTTTAATAATAGGAGTTACCAGCTAACTAAATAAAAACATATTAAGAAAGAGATTCTAGAAAATAGTCAGACAACTGTGAAACCTATTTTTAGAACATTGAAGTGACAAAAATAAAAATAAAAGTAAAAATACAAGCTATCGTAATTGTAGGTGTATTTTAACATATGACCATTATATTTCAAAGATCAGGAATATTATTAAGAAATGTTGGTTGATCCTGAAAGATGTTTTTGAAGAAAGTCCAATGTTTAGCAATAAATCAAATACTACATTAAAGAATAGACTGTGTTAGAAGGATTCATTTAAAGTGACTAGCTATAAATTTATCAAGTTACCAAGTTACTTGTGGCTCAGGATTGCTCGTTTTTGCTATAAAGTAAAGTTTTCTCAATTATTTTAAGAGTAATGGGGATTGTAAATAGGTGCTGCTGTTCTTTATTTTCCTTTCTCACTTGTCTCTTTCTTCTTGTTCGTTTTTAAGAAATATAGGCATTGCAAAGTAAAAAAGCCTGGTTAAAAGTGCATGAGAAAAGAAAAATGAATCTCCTTTTTCTTGCATGGGGGATTGACTGGATTAAGGACCTTAGACTGATTTAGTAACATGTTTAAAGAGAACTCAAGTAAATGAAAAAAAAATATTGAATATTATGAGGCTTTTTTTCTGGCAAATTAATGTATATTTAGCAGCAATTCTGTATTTGGTCCTCATGCCTCCACTGAGACAATCTGATAAAGAGAAACTGGTTACAGTCTGGTGAAGATTAATTGGCTGGGAAAAAAAAAAGAAAAGAGAAACATACTAGGAATTAATGTTCTCTAAAAACATTCAGGGGTTTTCCCAGCTGAGAGAGCTATAAAGATAAGACAAAAACAGCTTGCTTTTTATATGTAACCTTTATGAGAAAGATGTTATATGAATATTTCAGTTTCCTTGGAAATGATAATTCAGGGGAGGATTTTTTGTTAATTGAAATGGGTATTTATACTGTGATTTTAGATTTGGTAGTTATTCTGATGAAGTCCTTTGAATTTTTGGATGATAGCACTTAATTTCATTAAATATTTGTGTGGAGCCTGGTTGCCTGCTTCATTTTTGTTTTCATTTATTGGTGTTTTTTTGTTTTTAGTTCACATTTAATAAAAAGTGCTATACATAAAAGGTGGGAATAATGACCTTTTAATACAATGGTGCTTTTTGTAATATATTTAAATGTCAATGGTCTCACAGATAAATACAAAAAAGAAAGAACAGTTAACTATATCAAAAATGTGGAGTGCAAATAGTTATGTTACAGGAGACACACTTGGAAAGAATTGAAAGAGTGAATTTGATAAAGAAAGGTTTTCAGGATGGTTAGTCATCAGAATATCTGGGACAAATGAAAAGAGGAGTACTTATATAGGTTCATAGGTTCATAGGTAGGTACTAGGCTATTGGCCCTAGGGCCTATATAAGCCTAGCCAAAGGTACCCTGGCTTTCGCCACCCAAGAAAATGATTTTCCTGTACCACTGTCGAGCAGAGCCACAGAAGTGATCCCCGGGGTGAATTTCCTATCTCTCATCCAATCATCAAGATTTTTCTTGAACAGTGCTAATGAGGAGCTTTGTTTGATATAGATAGGTAGTTTGTTCCAGAGTATGGGAAGTCTCTGGGACAGGAATCTATCCCTCCAGCATGTTCTGTTTATTGTGGTGATGTGGTATAGGTTCCTAGAGCGTGTAGCTCGTAGGGATTGGGATTTCTTTAAGTGGAGCATGTCTAAAAGCTCTGGGTTTGACATAGCTTTGTGTGTTAGGCAGAGATCGCCTCTGAGTAGGCAATATGCAACGGAGTAAAGCTGCAGTTTTTTGAGACGGTCTGCATAGGGCATCTCTTTGAGGCTGGTAATCCTCTTTGTGATAAAAAATAATCCATTTTAGCAAGGAATATTACTTATAGGTGTGGACTGCAATTTGATTTGCAATTGTGATATTAATTGCAAGAGGACTTACAATAGTGATGGAAGAGGATAAAAAAGATAATAATGAAAGATTTGTAGTGCTAAGGGGCTACTGGCAAGGGAGGAGGATTACACACTGGCGTGTATTTTTTATTCCACCTAAAACTGCTATAATGGAGTTTAAGAAAGTTCTTGGAGAAATAATCCATTTCAGCAAGGAATATTACTTATAGGTGTGGACTGCAATTTGATTTGCAACCATGAAAATATGTCTGGGGGGGGGGGGCCTAGAAGGGAAAATATAACAATGGATGGTATATTTTTGAAGACATTTATGAAAATATTTGGCACGGAAGACGTGAATTCAGTAACAAGAGTTCAGTGGGAATGTACATATTATTCCCCAAGATATAAAAACTGGGCTAGACTAGAGAAAATTTACATTTCACAGGAACATGTGCATTTAACTGAACTTCTTGATATACACCCAATAACTATTTCAATGCACCAATAATAACTAAAATAAAAACACAGGATAGTGAAATAAAAATGAGACACTGGCACTTTCCCAAATATCTGTTGAAAGAGAGGAATTTATGGAATGGATAGTGGAGATTATTCAGGAGCTATTTGAGAGGATAGAAATTACTTCTGAAAATATAGCCAGGGAGTGGGATAAAATTAAGGTAGCATTTAAAAATATGGCGGAAATAAAAGAAAGGGAGCTATGGTTAAGAAGTAACAAGAATTATTAGCGGGACTGACAAATGCTAAAGTATTGCAAAATAGGGGGAATCTCACAGAACAAGAAGAGGATCAACTGCAGAATGCTAAGCAGAAAATAAGGGATTACCTAAATAATATACACGAGATGAGAAAGATTGCTGTTAAGCAACTGTTTTTTTAATAACAACATGAGGGCACAAAAACCTTTAGCACAATGGCTCAGGCAGCAGAAAGTGGAAAGGGTTGTTGCCAAACTTAGGGAGCCTATAACAAGGAAGGTCATAATGAAAAACACACTCGGTAAAAATAAACAAACTTGTAAAGCCAAAAAAAGCCAAATGAGCCACAAAACCCGTAAACGAACTAGGTTTATTCCAGTACAATAAAAGTTAAGTGCTTTTCGTTGCCTCCAATACCCATCAGGTCTGATGAAGTTGCCATATTGGCGGCAACGAAAACGCTTAACTTTTATTGTACTGGAATAAACCTAGTTCGTTTACGGGTTTTGTGGCTCGTTTGGCTTTTTTTGGCTTTACAAGTTTGTTTATAACAAAGAAGGTAACGAGATCTTGTAGAGCTATTGGAAATATTTCAGAAATTCTATGAAAGTCTGTATAAAGCAGAGAAATATGGAAATAAAGAAAAGATATAAATGGAAATGTGTATAGAAGAATTAACTCATTCACTGCAATGTAGCTCAGGTAGTTTGCACTGTAACTTCCTCACATTTCAAACAAATATTAATATCTCTGGAACTATAGGGATTATGAAAGTAGTATAAATGGCAAATTCTTCAGCAAAAACTATTTTGTAGTGGCATTTTTCTTTAGGTTCTAGGTCTTAAACCAAATTTTATAAGTCACAGTAAACAGTAACTATTACATTTTAATATTTTGTAAACAATTTACAATATATCAGCAACCACTCAAGTTACACACATACTGTCAGCAGCATTTTATTCATCTATTTGACAGTTTTCATATAACGCTAATACATTCTGTCTGTGTTACTTGGTTTTTGAGATACTTAGAAAAATGTGAAAATTATATCGATAGAAATTAATATCATAAAAACAAAAGTTAATATCTATTTACCTGCACTAGATAGGAGTCAAATATTAATGCAGTTGAGTTTGCTATTGTGTAAGCTTTACGATAAAATTTTTAAAATCTTGCACATAGCATGGTTTTGGAATTATTGATGCAAATATGAACAGGCAATACTTGATGCCTAGAGGCATCAGTAGGAGTTAACTGCAGATGCACCTGGAGGCATCACTCAGATTTAATGAGTTAAATATGCCAAGGTTAGAGGTAGATGAGGCTCAATTACTAATGGTTAGGATAGGAGGAGATGATATAAAAATTATGTATAACCGATCTACAGGAAAGTCCCCAGGAGTAGATGGTATTCCTGTGGAAGTTTGAAAGCTAGGTAAAGATCCGGAAGTTCTTTTTAACAGTATTTTATGAAAAGAAGTACCAACATCCTGGAAGAAAGCAGTGGTAGCTGTAATACCTAAAGAAGATAAAGACCCATCAGATCCAGCTTCATGCAGGCCCATTTCAATACTAAACCATGATTATAAAGTGTTCATATCTATAATGGCTAAAAAAGGGCAAAAGTAATGCCAACACTAATAGATATGGATCAATGTGTTTTTTTTTTTGGAGGGGATGCAAACAGCTGACAATATTAACAGAACACTGATGATCCAGAGGGAAGCAGAATACAAGAAAATACCATTGTTATGTCTTGATGCACAGAAAGCATTCGACAGAGTATGCTGGGACTTTATGAGCAGGGCAATGGAAGCATTTGCATTTCCTGAAAAAAATAAGTTTGATGAGGAGGATATATGAGGGATCAGAGGTGAAAATTAAAGTGGGTGATGTCCTCTCTGTTAATTTCTGCTTGAGCAGAGGAATGAGGCAGATGTGTCCTCTTTCTTCTTTGTTATTTGCATTATATTTAGAACCACTGGCAAAGAAAATAGGGGACTCAGAAATTCAAGGATATAATTGGTATGGTAGTCAAGAAAAGCTGGCTCTATTTGCAGATTATATACTTTTATACCTGAAAAAAACAGAAAGAGACATTACAGTGCTGTGGAGCATTTTGAGACAGTTTCAAATATTTTCTGTATACAAAATTAATGAAGTTAAAGGCAATAGCGGTAAATTATTTACCCACATATGAATTGGTTCGGCAATATCCATATTTATGAGGACATGATTGTGAAGATTGGACAAGGACAGGCAAAGGCTGCCAGCCTAGTCAAATAGAATTTAATACATAATTCTACCATTTGCATAAATAAATGTAAAATACAGGCGTGTGTTTTTAAATGAAAGAAAAACACTGTAAAATGTGAACTTCAAGATTGTTACAACATTGCCCCCTTGCTGTAAAGAAAAACTAAGTCAAGCCTTTCAGATATGTCTTTTGAAATTGAAATGATTTTATGACATTCTTTGATCTTTAAAGTTGGTTCCGGTCAGGCTGGCTGAAGATATTCTGTCTATTGTGTTAACTGAGGACTAATTGCTAGAGTATATATGTGAAATGCCTTTTAATGTTGTATTCTCCTGTGCAGGTGTTAGCTTGCTAAATAATGCAGTTTTTATTAGCCTGGGAACTCAAAGCAGGTGTCAAGATGATGCAATATGAAAACTGGGAAAACATAAGTGTCAACATGATGTAATCTGGGGAGGACCCAGAGACATGTTTGTTAGTGATGTTTTATAAACTATGTCTCAGAGAGAGACTGATAGCATTTTGACTTTGGACATCTAACCCAGCACTGCTTATGCTCTTTATGTAAGTAGGTTTGTATCACTGTGTTTTCTCTTAAGATTATCTAAAGATTAGAAAGTTAGATTAAGTATGTTTCTGTGTAATCAGATCTTTCCTACAATGTTATTTTAAGTTTCTGTGTGATCTCTGAACTCTTAGATATCTCTGTGGTGTAATAGTTTTGTCTTGTGTTTTAATTATTTATTATTAAATATTTTTAAAACATTCTACCTGTGGCTGGTTCATGTAGAGATAAAGTATGCTTTAGTGTACATTATATATTTATAGAGTTTATTGTAATAAGCCCTTCCAATAAGCCTTGAGACTGATTAGTCATATTACCATTGGATAATAATATTGCACAGTAATAATTGGACACCCTTTTAAGGGCCTTTTAGTAGCTGATATTATTAACTGGGTGGTGGCAATAATTACTACCATATAGTCTGGGTAAAGGGGCACAGCTGGAGTATCTGTGTCAGCCTTTCCCAGGAGAGTATGTGAAGTTGTATAAATACTTATCTCAAAGTGTGTGTGTGTGTTGTGTCAGCTACTTGGCAGGGATATGAAGCACTGGTTGGTCAGAGAGGGTACTGGAGGTTCTAGCTTGCCCAGTTAGGCTGAGACCTGGACCCTATAGCTGTGGCAGTGGGGAGTCTTATTGGGGACCTGGTGAGCAAGGGAGCAACCAGCCCCAGACTGACTGTGATCTCTGTGTGCACTTAAGGGAAATTGTACTTTACTGTGTGTATTAGTTATCCTTTCCTCTTCTATGAAATGACCTCCCTGGTATTAGTGGTGAGGATTGAGGCTCCTTGATTGCTGGGCCAGGGCATGGTCGTCACAATGATAAAATAAAGTATTTTGGAGTATGGATTAAAAATGATTCTGGTGTGGCAGTTAAGAATATGTGGAAGAGACTAAACAAAAGATAATACAAAAAACAGAGAAAATGAACACTTTGTTATATGGATATGGATAGTAAGATACAAACAGTTAAAGTGTTTTTAGTCCTATTAGTCTTATACGTAGGTCAGGCATATTTTTATCAACCAGAGGAGAAGTTGTGGTTAGCAGTTAATAAAGAACTGAAAGACTTTATCTGGGAGGGGAAGACAGCAAGAGTCAAGTAGGATAAGCTGATTGTTCTGGTAGAACAGAGCAGATTGGGATTACCTGATTTGAAGGGGTATTTCAGAGCTACACAGTTAAAGCTCCTATACATAACACAAGTGGAAAACTATAATTCAAAGTGGAAAGGGATGATGATGAAACAGAGTAGAAGCTCAAGAAACAAGGAGAGATTGGGATCTTGGATGCAGGCCTTTAAGGAAAATAACAATTATCATACAGAATATTATATGTATAAAGTAGCAGAAAGTATCCTAATAACTGAGCCAACATGGGAATAGAGAAAGGAGATTCTGCTGATATGGATGACTGCAATTAAGATTATAGACAATATGCAAGACAGGGCTGAAATTTATTGGAGAAAACTGGCAAAGGAACCAAGGTATTGGAAGGAAATAACTAGAGAGAGAAAGATGATAGAATGGGAAGATGCCAACAATTTATTTGAACTGCAGGTTATAGATTGCCTTCCCTATCAAGGACTGATATCAGAGTATAGGAAAAGAGAAGGAAATAGGGGGTCCTAAATGAAAGACTAGCACTGGTAGAATTTTTAGTAGAATCTTGAACAGAAGTTGCCATTAAAAAGGAATAATTAGTAGATGATATAAAATATTGCATGATAACTATAAGAATCAATTAAAGTTAGTTAGAAAGGCTTGGGAAGAGAGGTTGGATAAGCAATTCACAAAGAAACGAGAGAATATATGTATGTTTCCCAAATATGCAACAAAATCTAGAAGATTTAGGATTTTTGATTATAAATGTTTACATATATATTTTTATACCCCAAATAGACTCCAGAGAATTTTTTCTCAGGTAGACAGCAAATTGTGGAGGTGTGACAGGGAAGAAAGAGGTAATTGGGAACATATTATCTAGGAGTACAGTGAGTTGGTGGACTTTAAGTATTCCCTGCGAGATGCACTGTCAGAGATGCTGGGTGGGCAGATTGGTGTGTGGAGGGAGATGATTTTTCTGAACTATGACATAGAATTGGAATTGCCTAGACATGGTAAGGCCTTGTTGTGTCTAATTCTGGTGGCTGCCAAAAAAGCAACTATTAGAAAATGGAAATCAAAATCTAAACCAGCTGTACTAGAAGTAATGAATACAGTAACAGAGATACAACAACTGGAACTGAATTCTTTAGAAAAGGGTAGGAGCAAACTACATAGGAAAAAATGGGAATTGTGGGAACAATACATACAAGGGAGGAATGAGGTTTAAAAGAAGGCAGGACTTAAATGAGTTATGTAATGTTTCAGTGAAAATGATTGGGTAGATTATAAATGATGTATAATGTTTACAGATGGGAGTGTGTCATATGGTTTGTGATGTAAAATGCTTGCGACTAGGATTGTGTCAGTGTGGTTTGTTTTTATCTATATAAATGTATGATTGCCTATGTCGTAAGAGATGGTTTAATAAAAACATTTCTTGTTTTAAAAAAGGGGGGGTCAGGAACTGAATAATTTATGTAATATTGCTTAGGTTATATGATATACAGCAATATATGTGAAGTATAATATTTATAAACTTGAACTTGTTAGTACAGCTTCATTACTTTTAGATAAATATAAATTTGCCTATGTCACAAGTGACAATTCAATAAATGTGTTTAAAGAACAATGGAATGTTCCTGTAGGTTTTCCATGCTATTCAATTAGTTCCTGGGTACTTCTGAAGGTTCAAAAGGACTCCCCAACAGTGGATGTTCATTATATTGATCACTGCTGCAGTAACCTTAGTGATATGGGTTATATCCTGCAAAGACTATAATAGCTGTCCAGTATCTAAAGCTTCAAGGTACCTTCCACGCACCCAAACTGTCAGGCATCTCAAGCCCTTCATAGTTTTACTACTGCAAAAGATTATGCTCCTTGAGGCTTTTTGAGGATCAATTGTCAGTTTTTGCTTTCCTTTGCTGGGCTGATAAGTTTCCTTTTGGGAAAAAATTCCATTTTCTTAATTTATTTGATGTTTTATTACTTTCCTCTTCAGGAAAGTTATTCTAAAGCTGGGAGTGCTGTGTTTTAATGGAATGTCTCAAGACTAGCATAAGTTTAAATGGAGTGGTGTAAAGTAACTGAAAACATTTTTTTTGTGAAGAGATTGTGTTTATTTTACTTTTGTGGGGCTGTCATTGTGCATTAAAGTGCCTTTACTATGCATTTCTATTTAAAAAAACAATATTGTTGACTGGTAGTGTACACTGGCAATTGCTGCTTATCTGCCTTTTGAAAGAGGCACCATTTTTGGCTTGAGCATGAAACAGACTACTGTTCCCATGATCAGTCCTTCTTACTGCCAAAAAAAAGAAAGAAGAAAAAAATAAGAAACATCCTTTACCACCACAACAAGCTAGCAATTTGTCTCAGCTGCAGGTGGAGGACTCTGCTTTGGTCATTTGTTGTACCTCAGACCAGTTATCTTATACTCTGGATTTCTCTGGTGTAGATCCTGCAGCCACTATGGACCAGTGGTTAGCCATGGCCTCTGTAGCTATAGGGTCCCATTAGTGAGTAAGGGAGAGAAACTCTTGTTGGGAAGATTTCCATGTTGTGTCAAAATGTTATGCCCTTCCCTGGGGATGTTGCTGCATTTATTAACATGGTTGGCCCCATTTCACCTGTTAAAAAGAAACTGAAAAACAAGCATGTATCTATTCCTTCTCAATTTTCTTTGGTTTGGATAGTTTACTGAGTCTGGCTCGGGGTTTAATTCTGGTAAAAGAAAGAGGGATTCCTTTTTTCCTGAAGAGATTCAAGATTCTGAATCTGAATAGGAGGATGCAGGGATGAGTACAGGGAGTTTCCCTCAGATTTCTTATTCAGACACAGAGGAGAGCTCCGTTTATGATACCCCCTGTGGGGGTTCTCTTTTTCTGAAACTATTTCTAGAACGTACCAGTGTTTTCAGTGGGAAAACACTGAGGTTTCTCAGTCCCTCAGAAAATACTGAGTTTTTACTGAAGATTTTTCCAGAACCTACGCCCATTTCTCCTGTTCTGTCTGCTATAGAGTATATGTGTGTGTGTGTGTGTGTGTGTGTGTGTGTGTGTGTGTGTGTGTGTGTGTGTGTGTGTGTGTGTGCGCGTGTTACTGCCTGTAATTTTCTTCATAGTCATCCAGCTGCCCCTGAAAAGGCAGATAGGATTGATAAATTTCCTCAGTTCTTTCAATTTTGTATATGCTGTTCCCAAACCTGATCCATCAGCTATAGCTTTAGTTGATCCCATTGCTGCAATGCACTTAGCTAATTCCAATCCAGCTTTTACTGATAAAGATGGGAAAATTATTGACAGGTATGAGAAAAAAGTACATGCTTCTGCAACCTTGATTTTCATTATTTTGAATTGTCAGGCACATCTGTTAAAACTTGTTTCTGCAAATTGTGCCAGGATGAGGAATGTTTTATCTGCAGTATCTTCTTTTGAGGAAAATCATCTTTAAATAACTTCATTTCTTTTGTTGCATAGGTCAAAGGAGTCAAAAAAGAAATCTCAAACCTCCCAAAACCAAGGACAGTCCAACAAGTCTGAATGACTATTCAGGAGATCTTGTAAATCCCAACCACTCTTTATACTTTTTTTCCCAGAAAGTCTGAATCTCCATTTTCCTCTTTGGCAACAGACAGTTTCAAGCAAAATGAGTTCTGAAAATCATTCATCAAGGTTACAGATTGCAGTGGGTGAAAATTCCTGCTTTCCATGGGGTCATTCCTCAGCCTCCAGATCAGACTCTCTTGTTTTAACTGGTGTTCATCACATGCTGTCTCAAGGAGTGATAGAACCAATTACTCCTTCCCAGGTGGGAAAGAGTTTTTATTATTAAGGGATATTCCTACTGACAAAGAAAGTTCTGGATCATTGCTTCCTAAACCTATTTGTAATAGGGCACAAATTCAAAATTATGTCCCTTCACAGCCTATCTTTTTTACCTCTTTCAAGTCTCCTGGCAACAGCAGACTTAAAAGATGCTTAGCATCACATCCCTATTCATTCAGGCTTAAGATGTTTCTTAAGGTTTTTTAAGTATTTTTTAAGGTTTTGTGTATATGGATCATATTATCAGTTTTCTGCCTTATCCTTTAGACTATTCACTGCATCAAGAAAGTGTCTAGCTTCAGTTATAGCTCACTGCAGGTGACAGGGTGTCCACATTTTTTCCATATTTAGATTACTTGTTTATTTTTGCAGTGCCTTTTTCAAAGTGTCATGTTTTCCACTCAGACTTCAGTCACTACAGCGGAATACCTCAAGATTTTAGGTCTGACACCATCTGTGATTCTCATGATTCCCCTGTCAAGACTCCACATTAGAAAGATAATGTGATCTGAAATCTCTTTGGTCCTGCATCAACACCCTTTATTTTTTTCAAATCCCAGGGCTGGAGTTTGTCTGAAGAGACTTCTTTTAGTGGAGACAACAGGTATCTTTAAATCCAGGATTCCCCCTCTTCCTCCCTCTTCCAATGTAATCAGTCATCGCAGACGCTTTAGAGTTTGGTTGGGAGCTGTTGATGGAGGGATAAAAGTGCAGAGGTGTAGGACACCAAGGACAGACATAAGCATATACATATCAAGGAGATGCTTGCCCTGATCAAGACATTCAACTCTGTCACACATCTTTGGTCCCCTGAACTTTTTAAGTAGTTATAGACAATACCATAGTTATGTGGTACATCTACAAGGAAGGGAGGACCAGGTCACCCCCTTTGCAGACTAGCCATGTTAGCTTGGGCTGTAGCTTCTCAGCACAAACTTACTCTACAGGCAGCTTGCATTCTGTCAGAGCAAAACTGTGTGGCAGACAAGGTCATCAGAATTAGAGCAAACCCTCATGAATGGAAACTAGATCTGGGAGTCTTCTAACATTTGATCCATCTGTGTGGAGTTCAAGTGGACATCTTTGCTTCCTCTATCAACTGGCAAGATTCTGCTTCAGAACTCCATGTAAGAAGATCTGGAAGACAGATGTTTTTTCTTTTCCTTAGACAGGAATGTTCTTGTATGCTTTTCCACCCTTTCTACTAATACCCATGTTAATTCTGAAGATTCCAAAGGAATTCCTCAAGATCATTGAGGTGACTCCCTTCTGGCCCAGACAACTGTGGTTCTCCCTTCTTTTGGAAAAGCCCATGAGCAATTACCTTAAGTGTCCCCACAGACTGGGATCTACTCTTAGAAGAATATCAGTATTTGATACTCCCTAAAATCAGTAAACTTCACTTAACTGTCTGGATGATTGGGTCTTAATTTCTTTTAGGCACCTGTTTACTAAGGACATGCAGCAGGTACTAATGGAGGCAAGAAAGCCTCCTACAAGAAAATTATATATTAGCACATGAAAAAGGTTTTCTAGTTGGTGCCAACAATATGTCCAGCACCCATCAAGGACTAGTTGTTCTTTGGTTCTGCAATATTTGCTTGAGTTAGTATCCCGTGGCCTTTATTCCTGTATCAAGGTTCATTTATCAGCCATTTCAGCTTGCCTGCTCATGGATACTCCTTTCAATGCAGTCTCATGTCAAAATGTTCTTAAAAGTGGTTTTGCATAAGAAGCCTCCAAAAAAACTGCTGGCCCTTCCTTGGAATGGTAATTTTGTGTTAGAGAAGCTAATACTTGCTCCATTTGAATCAGCTAATCTTGGCTGACTTGTGGTTCTTAATATGGAAAATAGTTTTACTAATCAGTCCTCTGCAAGAAGGGTATCTGAGAACTAATCTTTCTTTTATAGGTTTATAGGTTCATAGGTTCATAGGTAGGTACTAGGCTTTCAGGCCAAGGGCCTACGTAAGCCTAGCCAACAAGTTTCCCTGGCTTACGCAACCCAAGAAAGTTATTTTCCTGTGCCACTGTTGAGCAGAGACACAGAAGTGATCCCCGGGATGTATTTCCTATTCCCATCCACTCATCAAGATTTTTCTTGAAGAGTGCTAATGAAGAACTTTGCTTGACATAGATGGGTAGCCTGTTCCAGAGTATGGGAAGTCTCTGGGACAGGAATCTATCCCTCCAGCATATCCTGTTTATTGTGGTGACAAGGTTTAGGTCCCTAGAGTGTGTAGCTTGAAGGGATTGGGATTTCTTTAGGTGTAGCATGTCCAACAACTCTGGGTTTGACATAGCTTTATATGTTAGACAGAGATCACCTCAGAGTAGGCGATATGCTATGGAGTAAAGCTGGAGTTTTTTGAGGAGGTCAGTGTAGGGCATTTGTTTGAGGCCAGTAATCCTCTTTGTGGGATACTTCTGTGGCCTTTCCAGCCACTGCAGATGTCTTGTGAGGTATATTCCAAAAGGGGCATTGGATTCTATAATGGGTCTAATGAGTGTCGAGTAGAGGGGAACAATGACCTCTTTTTTCCTGGATGAGAACCCTTTTATGATGAGGTGTGTCACATAGAAGGACTTCCTGACTACTATGGCGATGTGACTATCAAAGGAGAGACTACTGTCCACCTGGGTCCCAAGGTCTTTTATCACGCATTTGGTGTTAAGTAGATTGCTGCCTTTGTGGTAGTTCATGGATACAGAGTTTTTACCAAAGGGGATGACACTGCACTTTTTGGCATTGAGCTTGAGGCCATGGCTCTGACACCCGGCATCTGTCTCAGCAAGGCCCTTCTGTAGGATGTCCACATCATTTGGGGACTTGACTATGGCTCCTAGTTTGCAGTCATCTGCAAACTTCATTAGCCAGAGGCCTTCTGTGTTAACCTGTACTTCAGAGAAGTAGATACCAAACAACTTTTGTGCATAAAGTGGTATTTAAATATATTTGAAGCCAATTTATCCAGCTTCCCATATTCTTTCCTGAAACAAAATATGAGGGCATAAGGATGCTCCATATCTTGGATTTACAGACAACTCAGGTACTAGCTTGCCATAACTAAAACTTTCAGATCTTCAGGTCAGTTTTTTATTTATTTATTTTTTTTTTAAGATAAGAAGAATGGACAACCTGTGTCAAAACAGGGCATTTCAAATGGTTTTCTAAGGCTATCACCTTTTGTTATATTCTCCAAAACAAAACTATTCCAGGCATGGTCAAGGCCCACTCTATCAGGCCTTGGTTCATCTATGGCTTTTTGAAACGGGTTGAATTCTAGAATTATTCTAGAAGCTAGTACTTGGTCCTCTGTACATACTTTTACAAAGCAGTATAAACTTGATTCCTTCAGTAGGTCCATATCAAGCTCCTTGAACAATTCTCCAGGGTCTGCTGGACTCTTCTCCTACCACCACCCAAATGTAGCTAGTTAAGATAATCTACCCTTATAGCTAAGGCTACTGTAGCAGTGATATGGTTAGCTTAGGTAATCAACCTATATAGCAAAGGCTACTGCAGCAGTGATCGATATGGTGAACATAGTATAGCTGTGTAAGTTAAACTTACCATAACAGTAAATGTTCAAACGATCACTTGTGCAGTAGCCACTGCCTCCCTCCATCATCTTTGTTTTTGGTATGGTTTTTATGATGTTTCTAGCTTTGTACTTACAGGGCTCTTTCTCTCTCCCTCTCAGATGGCAGGAAAGTCTGAAGGGATTCGCTCCCAGATTTGCCTTTCAGACAGCTTAGCTCAAGCTGCTTAACAGTTTGGGTGTGTGGAAGGTACCCTGAAGCTTTGGAAGATGGCTGGCTGTTATATCCCTGGCAAAATATAACTCATATAGCAAAGGCTAGTGCAGCAGTAATCATTTGAACATATACTGTTATGGGAAGCTTTGCTTACCCAGCTGTAATTTCTCGCTTATTTTGGAAATCACCAGGGACAATTACCACAATCTTTCTCACAGACTGGATTTGCTCACATAAGATCAGGGGAGTCTGATACATCCTAAACATAAATAACTGCAATTGACTGCCTGTCTGATAGGGTTTTAATACCATTTCGATACCTATTTTTCGAGGATGTGTAGCAGGTATTAATGAGGCAAGAAAACCTGCTACTAGAAAATCATATATTAGCAAATGGAAAAGGTTTTCTAGTTGGTGCTAAGAAAGGAACTAGCATCTATTCTGGGCTAGTGCTTTTCTGGTTTTACAGTATTTGTATGAGATATTTTCCAATGGCTTGTCTTTCTCCTCTGTCAAGGTTCGTCATCCATTTCAGTATGTCTGCTCATAAATCCCTGTTTCAATGCAGTCTCATGTGAAAATGTTTTTGAAAGGTGTTCTGCATAAGACGGCTCCAAAAAAAACAGTGGCTCCTCCTTGTGATCTTAATTTTGTGTTAGAAAAACTAATGCTTGCTCCAGTCACATTTCATCACACTGACTTCAGGTTCTTAACATGGAAGACAGTTTTACTCATTACTATGACCTCTGCAAGAAGAATATCTGAGTTACAGACTGTTATGATGGGTCAACCGTATCTCATTTTTTCGCAAAGATATGATGTTTTTGAGAACTAATCCTTCTTCTATGCCCAAAGTGGAATCCGAGTTTACCTTAAACCAATCTATCCACCTTCTGTCTTCTTTCCAGAACATAAAAATGAGGGAAAAAGAATTCTTTATGCCTTGAATGTCCACAGGCAACACAAGTAGTATCTTGACAAAACAAAATCCTTCTAAACTTCTGATCAGTTGTTTATTTCTTGCGAGGGTAAAAAGAAAGGACAACCATAGTCAAAGCACACTATTTCCAAATGGCTGTCTCTGGCTATGATCTTTTGCTGTCCTTATCACCACAAAACTATTCCAGGCAGGGTCAAAGTTCATTCTAACAGGGCCATGGCTTCATCCCTAGCCTTTTGGAAAATGTAAAATTCTAGAAGCATTCCAGAAGCAGTGGCTTTCTCCTCTGTGCATACTTTAACAAAGCAGTATAAACTAGATCTAGGGCTTTGCTAGGACCATTCTCCAGGGACTCCTGGGCCATTCTTCCTCTTCTCAGTTCTTCTATTGCTATGGCAATCTACTCATATAGATTAGGCTACTGCAGCAGTGATTATAATGATGAACATAGTACATTACTGTAAGTAAACATACCATAATAGTAGATGCTTGAGTGATCACTGCTGCAGTAGCTGCTCCCTCCCTCCCTCCATCCATCCATCGTAAAGTATCCCCTAAACTAGCTTGCGAACTGGGTTTCACACACAGCAGTAAGACGCAAACAACAGTATCTTCTCCTCACTTACTTGGAAAATTAGTGTGAATTCTGAGTAAAACAGAGGAGCTAGTCCCAAACTATAAGCAAAAGTGCAGCTACTATTATGCTTCACTTGTAGAGCCCTGTAGCAAGGAAAAAACATCTACTAGTGTATTACCTGGACTTGCTCTGTGTGGAGTGGGATTAACCCCCACCCCCTGCCTATGACGAATGCGAGGTATCATAACTCCCTAAGAGCCCGCCATTTTTAGTCATTTACTGCTGTGTTGCAATCTAAGTTTGTAGGCGCATCTCAGGGTATGTAACATCACATAAAACCAATGTATTTATAATTATAAATTACAGCGCATCCTAAAGTGTAATTCTAACAGATGGTTCAGTTATAAATGTGATCTAAGTGTAGCTCTTACAGCTACGACCACACTGTAGAATAATTTAGCTCACAAACTGTATTCAGCGTCGCTACCTTCTCACGCAGTTACTCACTCAGAGGTAGCGTGTACCCACTAGTAGCGTCACCTGCTAGGTAAAGGCTCTGTGAATTGTTTGTTTTTGACTACTTTAAACAGTTATATTTGAATTACTATGTTAAATTG